>NW_021323120.1:0-20100 GCF_001605985.2 Dendrobium catenatum | reverse complement strand
GAGTCTATGCCAACAGATGTCTGCAGTGTGCCCCCGTTTAGCGCAAATTTGACATGTTAGGGAAGATTTTGGTCCGGTTTTGTTGAATGTATTAGTGGTTTGAGATGATCGTCCTCGACCGCGACGGCTTTTTCCTCTGTTTGTGTATAACGCTGTCTGAACGTCAGACGGAGTCGCCATTCTTTGCGAGTCCGCTTGAACATGAATCTCTTCACTGATTAAGAGAGCGTACGTAGTATCAAGCGTAAGAGGGTGTTGCATTGTACGAATATACGTTTTGAACGATTGATATGTCGCCGGTAGACCATTCATGATATGAAGTATAATGTCTTCGGTGTCCATTTTAGCTCCAGCGGATGCAATGTTGTCCACTAATTTCTTGATTTCTGCAAGATACGTTTGCATAGACATGTTTTTCATAGAAATATTGTGAAGCTCATTCTTGAGCTGAATCACCTTAGACCGATTGACGACTGGAACCGTGTCTGCAGCGCCTGCCAGATCTACGCGGATGATTCAAGATGCATTATGTAGGGTAGAACCGGAGCAGATATAGTGGAGCAAATGGCTGCCGCTAGGTTTTGATCTGTGAAAAACCAGGTGTCTTCGCGTGTATTTGGGTCAAGATTCTCTTGATTTTGATCTCGCCGAGATACCGTCGAAGCCGAAGCTGGTTCGAGAAAGGCTTCAAATCCATTTGCCTTGAATAACTTCAGGATTTGATTTCTCCAGATCGGGTAGTTTTCTGCAGACAAATGATGAGGAACCAAGGATTTGAGATGCGACACAATGAATTTGAGGGAGGGATAGAGGGCGAATTTGTCGGCCATGGCCGCAGAGGTTGCCGCCGTAGTTGAAGATGTAGAAGACGATGTCGCCATAAGGAAGCTTGAACTACTTGAAATATTCCACTAATATATGTTTTCAGTTACAAATGATGCCGATAGTTATTAGTTGTTGAATCACAAGATCTTTCTTTAGATCTTGAACAGAGCTTGAAGAAGAAGACAAGTAAAGAAGATAATTGAATTATTTCATATATCATTTCCTACAGAGATATTACAGTTATATATAAAGACATAGAGCCATAATGCTTTACACGTGTAAACAGTTTACAGGATAGCAAGAATATAATTTATTTAATAGTATTTATTATTGCTATTCTAACAGCCCCCCGCAAACTAACGAGTTCTGTGTTATTGTTAGTTTGGTTCGGAGAGTCTTGAATATGGAAGTTGACAGTGGTTTGGTTAGAATGTCCGCCAATTGATCCACTGTGCTTATAGGAAGAAGATGAATTGTGTTGTGTTGAATGTGATCCCGGATGAAATAATGATCGATCTCAATATGTTTGGTTCGAGCGTGAAAAACTGGGTTGTTTGCCAGTGCAATTGCTGAAGTATTGTCGCAATAGACATCAACCAGCTCGCTGTGAATAATATTGAAGTCCGCCAGTAGACGTTTTAGCCAGATAATGTCTGCTGTTGCTGCCACAAGAGCTCTATATTCAGATTCAATGGATGATCTTGATACAGTCGATTGCTTTTTAACTGTCCATGATACTAATATATCGCCAAGGAACGTACAAAATCCAGAGGTGGATTTCCGGGTGGTAGCATCTCCTGCCTAGTCGGCATCCGAGAAAGTTCGAAGTTGCATATTTTTCTTGCTTATTGGTAAGCCGTAGGATGCCATCCCTTTGATGTATCTGAGCAGCCGCTTGAGGAGATAGCTGTGAGAGATGTCTGGATTGTGCATGTGCTGGGAGAGCACATTTACCGCATATGCGATATCTGGCCTGGTAATGGTCAGATATTGCAATGCGCCTGTTAGACGGCGGTAGGTGTGAGGATCTTGAAGGTTGGTATCTGTTAAGAAATCAGATGGTTGTTTTGTACAGCAGGGATTGGCTAAAGCATAAGTAGTTTGGGATAAGAAATACTTATCAGAACCGGAGTGAATATGTATACCGAGGAAGTCTTTTGCCGGACCGAGAGACTTCATAGTAAACCGAGAGCTAAGACAGTTGATAAGCGTCGAGATAACGCCTGCGTCATTTCCGGTGAGTAGGATGTCGTCTACATAAACGAGCAAGAATATATGGATGTCGTCTCTGTTGAGAATTAAAAGAGACGAATCCGCTTTGCTGTATGTGAATCTGATATCTATCAGATAGGTTGTAAAGGTTGTATATCACTGTCTTGGAGCCTGTTTTAAGCCGTAGATAGCTTTTTGAATATGACAGACATAATTTGGATGAACCGTGTCTTCAAAACCTTTTGGTTGGCGCATATAGACCGTCTCATTCAAGTTGCCATGAAGAAAGGCATTTGATACATCTAGTTGTTGAACCTGCCATCCATGGAATAGTGCACTTGTGAATAGAACTCGGATTGTTGGAAGTTTGGCTACTGGGCTAAAGGTCTCGCCATAATCTAATCCAAATTCCTGATTATTTCCTTGAGCAACTAATTGCGCTTTGAATCTTGCATTTGACCCATCCGCATTATACTTTTTGCAAAAAGTCCAGCGACATCCTAGGACTGATGCATTGTTAGGCAATGGAACTAAGCTCCATGTGCCTTGCTTTTGAAGCGCCAGAAATTCGGATGCCATGGCTTGACGCCACTCCACATGTTTGTACGCTTCCGTGTATGTGGTTGGGACTGAAGTGTCGACTGCTGAAGCCTGTTGATGTAAAAGATTGAGGCGGGTGGTAGGTTTGAGTGATCCCGTACGCAGCCTGGTGATCATATGATGTCTGCTGGTATCGGTATTTATTGTGTTCGAAGCAGGTGACATATGCGTGGATGTGTTATTAACTATATCAATAGTTGGAGTAGATGAGGGTATAGATGTAGATGTATCCAAATTCGATTGGAAAGTTGGTGGAGGATGTTCAATTGTTGAAATTGGAACCAGCAACTGAGCCGGCACCTCCAGCGATGGTTGCTCCTTGTCAGACGCTATTTGCTTGAACGGAAATGAGTCTTCAGAGAATTGAACGTTTCTAGATATAATGATGCGATTGGTGCTTTGATTTAAGCAACGGTATCCTTTATGATTGTCACTGTAACCTAAGAAAATACAAGAGAGTGAGTTAGGCTGAAATTTAGTTCGAGTATGATTAGGAAGCATCGGAAAGCATTCGCATCCAAAGATCCTTAAATGCGAGTACTCAGGTTTAGTGTTAAACATAAGTTGAAGAGGTGGTATGTTGTGGGTAGTTGCTGTAGGGAATCGGTTGATAAGGTAGACTGCTGTATTAACGGCATCGGGCCAGTATGACAGCGGTACAGAGGCCGTTTGAAGAAGAGTGCGTGCTGTTTCTACTATGTGATGATGCTTTCATTCTGCTACGCCATTCTGCTCCGGTGTATACGGGCAAGATAATTGGTTTTGAATGCCTTTGGATTGAAGAAATGTTCTGAATGTTTGGTTGACGTATTCGGTTCCTCCATCTGTTCTAATCACTTTAATGAATCTACCTGTTTGCTTTTCAATATATTTGATAATGTTAATAAACAACAGCGGAACATCGGATTTTTGCAATAATGGAAATATCCAAGTAAAATGCGAGTAATCATCCACCATAATGAGATAGTATCTAAGACCCTGATGAGAGGGGATCGAAGATGGTCCCCAGACATCAAAGTGAATAAGAGCTAGCGGTTCTTTAGACCGATTTACAGAGTTTACAAAAGGAATTTTATGACTTTTGCAAGTCTTATAAGGAGTACAGTTATAGTAACTAGTTGTTATATGCAGCTGAGGATGACTTTGGGAAATGGATTTTAGCACTTTGCTGTGGGGATGTCCCAACCGAAGGTGCCAGTTGTTGGTGGTTCTTGAAACGATAGAAAAAGCTTGCTTCTGTGTGCGGTTATTAGAGGTGACTACCGGATAGAGGCCATTTTACATGGACCGCTGAGAAGAATGTTGTGCGTCTGCAAATCCTTAAAAACATACCCATTAGGATCAAATGTAATCGAAATCTGATTTTCTTTAACAAGATTAGATATAGATAGCAAATTATATGAAATAGAGGGAATATGTAATAGGTTAGATAGAAGGAGCTTACGATCGGGTGTAGGTAGAAGACCTGTTCCTGTGTGAGCAATCGGAACGGATCTCCCATCTCCTACCGTTACCTGATCAGAACCGGTGTATGCCGATACTTGCGTGAGATTTTCTAGACGATTTGTCATGTGAGATGACGCACCGAAGTCTAGATATCAGGTCCAAGTATGATGGCAGCTCTGTTTGTGGGCAAGAAGAGCATTGCTGGTGTCTTGCCCGTGTTTTTAAGGGGTGACGTAGTTTTGGGCATTTGAGTCTATGCCAACAGATGTGCTGCAGTGTGCCCCCGTTTTGCGCAAATTTGACATGTTAGGAAGAATTTTGGTACGCGGATTGTTGAATGTGTTAGTGGTTTGAGCAGATCGTACCTCACTGGATGGCTATCTACCTCTGTTTGTGTTACGCTGTCCTGAACGTCAGACGGATGTGCGCCATTCTTTGTGAATCTTCTTGAACATGAATCTTCTTCACGATTAATAGAGCATAATAGAAGTATCAAAGAGTAAGAGGATGTTGCATTGTGCGTATATACGTTTTGACGATGATATGTCGCCGAGTATGACCATTTCCATGATTATGGAAGTATAATGTCTCGGTGTCCATTTTTGCTCCAGCGGATGGCAATGTTGTCCACATATTTCTTTGATTTCTGCAAGATACGTTTGCATAGACATGTTTTTCATAGAAATATTGTGAAGCTCATTCTGCAGGCTGAATCACCTTAGACTTGACGACTGGAACCGTGTCTGCAGCGCCTGCCAGATCTCCGCCGATGATTCAAGATTGCATTAATGTTGGGTAGAACGGAGCGCGATATAGTGGAGGCAGAGGCTGCCGCTAGGTTCTGATCGTGAAACCCAGTGTCGTCGCTTGCATTTGGGTCGAATTCTCTGATTTTGATCTCGTCCAGATAAAGTCGCGAAGTCCGAAGTTTGTTCAGAAAGGCTTCAAATCCATTTGCCTTGGAATAAACTTCAGGATTTGATTTTCTCCAAATCTGATAAGTTTCTGGCACGACAAATGATAGGAACCACAAAAGATTTGAGATGCGGATACAATGAATTTTTGAGGGAGGGATTAGAGGGCAAATTGTCGGCCATGGCCGCAGAGTTGCCGCCGTGTGGAAGATGTAGAAGACGATGTTGCATAAGGAGTCGTTTGCCCAGGGACTTAGACCGCTTCTGATACCATGTGAAAAACACAAGATCTTTCTTTGGATCTTTTACCAGAACTTGGAGAAAGAAGACAAGTTAAAGAAGATGAATTGAATTATTGGCATTACCTCGAAACAGAGTTATTACAGCAATATATATAAAGACTTAATGCCAAATGCTTTACACGTGGAAACAATTTACTGGAAGCAAGAATACAATTTTTTAATATTATTTATTATTGCTTGTTTAACTATGAAGCCTAAGTTTTCGTTTGGGACAACTTTCTTCTTGTTTCTTAAGAGTGGTCTTTTAAGAAAAAAAATTATTTTTGTGCTAAAAAATGGCTTTAAGAAGCCAGTAAGAAGCCGCCCAAAATGAAGCTTAATTTTAAAGAATTAAGGTGCTTATTTCTTTCATTAAAAAAAGAAAGTTTTTAAGCACATAATAAGTTTTCCGAGGCAAAAAATATTAAATGCACACGTCTCTGTTTGATATTCTGTGGGCGGTCAAAGGCGGCTGCTGAAATGAACAAAATATTTTAATCTTTAATTATTATATTGTTATCACATCATTGTGAGATATTGCCTTTTTCCTTTACAAATCATAATTAGGTTAGATTAAAAAATATTATTTTATTTTGAAAATTATGCTACCATATAAAAAATGTGTATTATACTAATTTGAAAATAAATTTAATAATCTTTCCATTGAACCAACATGAAATAATTTATATTAAGACATTCTTATATATTTTTTTTATTTTTATTTTTATGAGACTAAGAAAATAATTATAGGAATTTAAAATAGATGCTACAAATATGTTTATGTATTAAAATATCTAATATGTAAAATTTTATATTTAACTTATATACCGCTTTAACTTCTAAATCAATTCAAACATTTGCAGAAAAGTACATGTTTTAATTAAATTAAGTTACTATCATTAATATTTTTATGCAATTTATAATTTTGAGCATTAATTATATAAATATAAGATTTACTTGTTAGGCGAGAAATACATAAAAATTTGAATGGTATGCATATAAATTCTCCAATAATTAAATGGACCTATATATATATATATATATATATATAATATTATATATATATATATATATATATATATATAATATATATATTAAATATTATATATAATATATATATATATATATATATATATATATATATATATAAAAGAGTAAAAGAGTGCATTTTGCCACTGAAAATAAGCAGTGATCAGAAAGAAAAAAGCGAAGGAGAAAATATAGCCGAAGAAAGGAACAATAGAATGATCACTATTCGGACGATTATTACAAAGTAACGGGGTACAAATTATTTTAATCATAAGTTACTCTCAAAGTATAATTTTTTTAATGTAATCATAGATCATGAGAACATGTTAATGAAAAATTTTAATAAAGATACATCTAAAATCATATGTATTTTCAATTTAAAAAAATAAATATATCAATCTATATCTTATTATTTATTAAAAAAAAATTTTTAAGGGTTATTATTTAATTGAGATCATATAAATTGTTTTTCTAGGTAAGATTATGTTATTTGAATTAATTAAATGAGGGTCTTCGTCTTTTTAATTTTGAACTTACATTCAGATTAATTAAATTAGTACAATGAATTATAAATCTGACTGAAATTGAAATTAATTGTTTTTAATTCTAATCATTTTTATTTTATTATTTTAATCTATTGGTGTAAATTTAGTTAAGAAAAATTTATAAATAATAATAAAATTATAAATGTTAATATAAATTAAAATATTAATTTTCCTTATTTAAATTTATATAAAAAAGTCATCAATTCCCATCTCCCACAAAAAACCAAGCGGGCAGGTAAAATACAAAAAAATAAAAAAAAATAAACTAGCGGGCGAGGAGAGGGAGAGAGAGATAGAGAGAGAAGAGCGGGTTGGGGAGATAAGAGATGAGAGAAGAGAGAGATTAGCAGTGTAATAACGAGGGATAGAAATAATAAAGCTTACCTGCCAAGTCAGCCCCAAAATAAAACTTGGCTTGATGGGGCGTAGGCAGAATTCTAGGCGGACCGAAAACTAGTTTGTTTAAAAATCAAATTTAGTCTGTATATATTAATATAAATTAAATTATATAATTCCAAAATGAGTTGATTTAAAATTATTGGGCAGTGGGGGCTTGCCCCCGAGGGCCCCCACTGCAGATTCCGCCCATAGATTACAAGTGGGAGAAAGTATGGAAAAAAAGTATATTTACAGAAACAAAAAAGTATAGTACATATATGCATACTAAATTTTAAATATTTACTTATATTAATATTAAGAAATATCTAACTTTGGATATTAATTAAATATGGCCACAATATAATAATTATAAGTATTATAAATTCTTCTTTATATTTTTCTTTGTTCACAATCGTTCTACCTATTCATTTTTTATGCTTTCAATAAAGATCATGACACTATAGGAAAATCATCTATTACCGGCTGATTTTTCCGGCGGAAAATCATCATTTTCTGGTGGATTAAATGGTTTTTCGACGGCATTTCGGCGAAAACATTTTCGCCGGAAAACGACGTCGAAAAAATATTTCGACGCAAAAATTCGCCGCAAAATTTTTCAGCGGAATTTTGCCGCCGGAATATTATTTTGTCGACTTCTCCACCGGTAATATTAAAAAAATTTTATCAGCAAAGTCGGCAAGGCCGGCGCTGATAACCTCCCTCACAATCAGCCCGCCGCTCTCCTGGCCCAGCCGCCACTGAGTGCATCCTGGCAGGCCGCTTGTAAGTGAGCCGCACCAGCTCGTCGCATTGAAGCTCGAACCCTACTGCCCCACAAAGCCTAAGCCGCTATCAGTCCAAACACAAGCCCGCCAACGCGCCTTGCCAGCCCGCTCTGCCCGGCTCAGTCGCTTGAGGCTCGAACCCTACTGCCCCGCCCGGTGAGCTCGAACCCTACCGCCTCGCCCGCGTGAGCCACAGTCAGCCAGAACTTTAGCCCGCCAATGCTCTTGTCAGCCCGATCCTGCCCGCACGCATCACCGCCTTGATTCAAACCCCCAACCTCTTCAAAAGATTTCACAAAGTTTTCCACTTTGCTGCAGAGTAAAATGTGATTTTATATTTAAATAACATTAGTTGTATTAAAATTAATAAATAAGCTATGAAATTAATATTTAATAAAAATAAATTATTAAATCAATATTTAATTAATTTTAATTTAATAACTTTTTAATTATTTAATTAAGAATACATTAAAATAAAATATTAAATTTGTATAATTAAGAAACGTTATTTAATTAATAATTGATTCAATAAGCTTTTAAGTAAATATTAATTAAAATAAATTATTAATTAGAATTAATTAAATTGATATAACAAAATTTATTAATTATTTAAATTATGAAAATATATTACTTTGAAAAAATTATTAAAATCCGTCGAAAAATCCGCTGAAAAGTTCGCCGGTAACAAATCTGTTAGAAAATCCATCGGAAAATCTGCAAAAAAATTTGTCAAAAATATCTCATTGATATCCTCAAAAATTCGCCGGAAAATCCCCCTGAAAATCCTTCAGTAATAGACAATTTTCCTGTAGTGAGATATCTGATGAAAGTTAGTGAAAATTATCCCTTTATATATATAAATATGTGCATAAGTTATTTTAGATGTGTGAACAAAAACTGTAAAGCGAGGAAGAAGGTGGAGTTGATCAAATGAACCAAACAACATAGATATAGCTTACGAAGGAGACCATAACCACAGAGCCTTAGTTGATCGTTTAAAGAATGAAGAAGGTGGAACCGCAGCTAATCAATATGATTTAGCTACTCAGATGTTTGGATCTGCAAGGACTTAATTAGCTTGTTTTACATTTGCTTAGTAACTTTAGAGTTCAATAATAGAGGGAAATGATGTGTAATGGGTACAATTTTGTCTTCTGTGAAGGTTTGTTATCTACCTTTCTCTATTATCTATCAAGTGATCTGATGGTCTTGGATTCAGAATGGTCAATTTTAGAGAAGTTCAACTTAGAAAGAGAAAAATATATTTTCTTATCATAATGACATTTGTATAAGGGAAGTTTTCTATGAAGGAGGGGTTGAGTTAATTGTATGAAAATAGGCAAGAAAGAGTAAAATATACAAATGATCTATGCGTAAAATATATCATGAAACTTTTATTTTATTTTATATGGAGATTGATTTGTATAAAAAAATGGTCACTTATAAGGACTTAATTTACAATAAAATACTTACATCTCAATACATACACAACATGGATGGAGACTACTACTCCTAGTCCCGCACACCCAAACAAGGAACTCTTAGCTCTTTTGATGGGTGACTTTGACTAAGGTTGTTCATGCTACCTTTTCAACACTAGAACATTGACTAAATTTATAATAAAATATGGTAATATTTTTGATAATATTATTAAGGCTAAAAATGATGTTAGTTTGCTTGAAACTCACGATTGGAGCTTTACTATGTACATGTACTTCCTGACGAACACTTTGCCCATCTATCATATATAGGCTCAGCGAATTCATATCATACAAAATATGTTATTAAGCATAAATGCATATGAAAATAAATAAAATAAATTCCCAGACAAACCCAAAACTATTACACTTGACCTAAAGATTAACTTTTATAGCTCTATTTTTTAAATGAATATAGATATACAAAATGATATTTATACTTTTACAATTACTTTTATTATTTATTTCTTATAAATGAAGTTAGATAGCTATAGTATTATTTATTAAAATGTATAAAATAAATAAATTTTCAAAATTAGATTTTGGGGAATCATAATATACATCAGAGTTTAGTTGTTCGAAGAATTAATTGTTACCAAAGTTATAAGAATTGGTTGAGACTTGGGTAGAATGGGTAGTTTAAGTTATTATTTTGCATATATAGATTACATGTATGCATTATTCAGATCATATTGAACCGTGTAGGTAAACAATCAAAATTGATTCATTAGAGTTAAATATACCTAATAAGCAACAAAGTGCAACTCAAGTGCCATCAGATTGTGTGATGTAATTGGCTATTATTATAGCATAGGACAGGGACAACAAATTAAGACATCTAGAAGCCAAGAATAAGGGGAGATAAACATTTGCATATAATTCATAAGTTGAAGCCACTATTATTCAAAGGAGCTATAGGACCTCAGGTTGTAGAAGATTGGTTACTGAGGTTATAGAAGATCTTTGACATCATACAGTGTCTAGAAAGCCATAAGGTATTATTAGTTGTGTTCCTCTTTGAAGGAGACACTACAGAAAAATTGTTCATTTCTAGCAAAATTTTCGGCGGATAATTTTTCGGCGGATTTTCCAGCGGCCTTCTGACGGATAAAGATGAAATATTTCCTACATATTTTTAAGAAGATTTTCCGGTGGCTTTCCAGTGAATTTGTTTATGTCAGGGCTTCTAGAGGATTTTTCGATGGAAAATCTGGCTGATTGTTTGGTGGCAAATTCATTGGATTTTAATAATTTTTGAAAAATATTATCTATTTGTAATTCTATTAATTAATACTTTTATTGCCTATTTAAATTTATTTTTTTAATTTATTATCTTAGTTTATTTAAATATAAATTATTTAGAAATAAAACCTATTATACACTACAACAAAGTGGTTGGCACTCTAAAATCGAAGAGGAGATCCTCAGTTCGAATCCCTACGCAGACGGGCTCGTGTTCGCTTGCGGGGAGCAGGTGTGGGTTCGCCCGCTGGACGGGCTCTGGTGCGAACCGCGAGACGGGCATGGGGAGAAATTCATGTGTTGGGTGCAGGGGCAGGTTCGCCCACTAGACGGGCTCGGGGCTCTATCGCGGTTTGACCGTCGGGGCACGGGATAGCCCGTGGGGTGCTGGCGTGGGGGTTAGCCGGAAGGAAATATTTTTTAAAACATTTTGTTTATTCCGCCGGAGTTTTTTCCACTGGAAAATTTTTTCGGCAGGATTATTTTGTCTGAAAAGAATTCTGTTGGATTTCTTTCGACAAAAAGAATTTTCGACCCTCGATTTACCGTCGAAAAAAATTTTGCTAGAAATATGCCAGAAACTTCAAAATATTCCGCCAAAAAATCCGCTGGAAATAAAAAATTTTCCTGTAGTGAGAGGCTAAGAGATTATGGGTTGGGCCATAGAAAGAGAAATTTCAAGGGAAGACAAATGCTGAGATCATTTGGGTTGCGTTTATTACAATTTTTAGGATGTGGTTTGTAACTCCTTTAGCTCAATGATATATGAATCTTTTATCAAGTTAGACCAAGGACACAAGATAATATTATAGTATGAGGCTGAGTTTATTGCGCTTGTTAGATTTGCCCCACATTTGATTCCTACTATTGAGGAAAAAGTGTTACATATTTTTGCAAGGGATGAATAGGGAGCAGAGACATCCATTTATACCTTTACAAATTTAGGAGTTTTTTGACTTGGTGGAGCGGGTCAAACTGATAATGATTGATTTAGCAGTATCAACATCTAGATACGAGGTGGGTTATATATATGTTATTAGTAATAGGATCATAAATGAATAGAGTAGAGAAAAAGATTGAGAGAGAGATATGTAATAAGAAAAGCAAGTATAGTGATTTGAGAGGATTTGCATCTATAGTATCTTTTGGTAACTATGGTGAATGCATTCATTATGGTCGATGAGATACGGGTCAGTGCTACTTGTTGATAGGGCTATGTTTTTATTGTGGACAACAAGGATGTAAGGTAGCAGACTATCCTTAGAAGGGATTTGAAGGAAGAGCTAATTCTAGTGCATGACAATCAATATATATTATAGGACAGAGGGTTGTAGGATCAAGAGCATATAGTGAAAGATCAAACAATAGGGTGGATGACAAAGCTGTCAGTGGTAGTCAAATGAAGATTGTTGCACCATGATTGACTGCATCCACTCCAATGATGCCATATGTGTACAACTTACATTATCTAAGAAATTTAAAATAACCTGAGAGTTATATTGTAAGAAGCTTATTTTAAAATTAAGATTGCATAACATAACATATCATACATAAGTGAATGACATGTGATATAATAAATTGTATGACTGTATGATATTTGATGTTTTAATTTATGTTTTGATCATACAAATTTGATTTATATCGATTTTGTGTCTGAATCCTTAAGAAAAATATTGAGTATAATATTTTTTTAAGGTGAGTAGATTGTAATAATATAAACAATTAATTTTTTTTAGGATTGATTATAAATCAAATTTAAAAAATGTCTTATCAATAAGAAAGATATTATTATGTTTTAATTTCATAAATGTTTTCATAATTTTTGGGCATTAGTGAAAATTCTTAAGAAATTGATACTTATCAGAACATGTGAAAATTTTGGGATCGTTAGGTGTCCATTTTGTAAACTAATTTCATCAATATTTTCTAAATATAATGATTTTTTTATGAAAATTTCACTATAAATTTAAAGCCCCAAAAAAAATATATGAATTTTATACTAAAGTTTTGATTAAGTAAATTAGTTGTATTAATATTTTATAATAAAATTCTTAACTACTAAATTAAATTATTAAATCCATTTCACTTTTATTCATTTGTACTAAACAAATAGTAGCTTAAGGAAAATGAGGAGAGAGAAAAAGAAATACCTAGATTTGAAGGTTATTCAGTGACGTTGGCTAGAGACTAATTGACATATACATGACGGTGTGCCAACGAAATTTTGTTTAATTAATTTGGTTAGGTGTTATCCTCTACTAATTTTTGCAATGCTGATTCAAAGTTATAAGGAAACGATTATTGTGCCGATGGACAAAGACTGACGACTTTGTTTACTGAGCCAATGAGTTATCGATACTAGCTAATACATATACTGGAAAAACACCACTATAATCAGGACTTTTACAACAACAACAAACAACAAACAACAAACAAGAAACAACAACAAGCCTTGTGTCCCACTACGTGGGTTTGGCTACATGAATCCTTTTTTGCCAATGTGTCCGATTAAAAGTCAAATTTTCATTTAAATCTAATAAAGAAAATGTCATTATCTATATTTCTACCAAGTATCTTTCTTAGGTCTACCTCTACCTTCTAACATAAGTCAAATATAATATCTCAACTTTCCTAACGTCGGTCATCAGAAGGCCTCCGTTTAATGTGACCAAAACCATCTAAGGTGAGCTCTTAATCTTATTATTTCACTGAGCTACTTCCAAGCTTTTCACGTAATGCCTCATTTTGTATGTATATTCATCACCTCTATGGGCAATCACCTCATCCACCTAGGCATTCCTCTCTCTTGCAACACTTAACTATTATTAAGCGTCCCTTTTGATGGCAACATTTTGGCACATAACAACATTGCCGTTCTCACACAATCTTCTAGAATTTTTACTTAATTTGATGCGGGACATTTCTCATCACACAATAAAACCCGATTGTATCCCTCCACTTCAACCATCCAAATAGAATTATCTGAAAACGTATCCCCATCAATTTTACCTTACTCTGCAACAAGGAGATCCAAGATATATAAAATGTGTACTTTATTAATGACTTGATCTCCCAAATTCAAATCCCCTCACTAGGTCTATTGCTACTAAAATTACCACTCCATTATTCAGTTTTTAGATCTACTCAAGCGAAAACCTTTAGACTCTAAAGTTGAACCTCTAATCAAAGTTTACCTTCAACTCCCTCTCATTGTCACATCAAACAAGAAGAATATCATTCAACAAAAAGCATTACAGCAACGGTTAATCCTCTGGCAGAATGTCCTAGTGAGACATCCATTGTTGCAACCCTGACCCGAGTTTGAATTTTGGCAAGATGTCAAATAATGAGTGTTTTGGAACAAGCTTTTCATTGAATATTATTTTATTTTGCTTTTTTCCTTGAGCACTAACACTTTCAGGAAGATCACAAGTTGACTCAGGAAGAAAGGAAGACTCAAGAACCGGGTAGATTAGGAGTATGAGCAACTTATTGTATTTCTATTTTATTGTTATTTTTACTTTATTGAGTCTTGGTCACAAAATGCGTTAAGAGTAAGAGCAACCATGCACCACACACAGGGGGAGAGTTGTTTTTTTAACTGTAAAATGTAAATTAAAAATTCTTTCTTCTGTTGAGATCGTACTGTACGATTTTATTTCGTACCGTACGATCCAAGCTACTGTGGACAATTTCGGTGAATAGCTCGTTTGTACGAATTCTTTACGTACTGTACCGATATGTCAGATCCAAACCCTAGCCATGATTTAATTTAAGTAAAGTGGATTTTGCGTCTCGTACTGTACGAAGAGGTTTCACTATACGATCCTTTTTAATACTTACTTAAATTATTCCCGTGATTTAGCGCATGTAATCCAGGCCCTAATTAAAATGTTGAACATCTACTGTACGAACTCTCGTACCATACAATGAACCCAGAGACGAAGTATGATTGTTCCCAGATTTCATCCTGGACGATCTCTTGGTTTTTGTCACATCGTACTGTACGATGTATCGTACCATTACCGAGAACAGAGACTACATCCGATCGGTCCCAGGACCATCGTCCTGTACGATAGTATCTGTTGGATACGTACCGTAAGATAGTTATATCTTACCCAGTACGGAATTGTTTTTGAACTGTTCTACATCTTTCGTACCAGGACGATGTCTGTTTATGAAATCATTACCAGTACGATGTTGAATCGTACCGTCCGAACATTAACGGTACTTTTGAATTCAGAGGTTTTTGGAGCCTTTTTTAGATATCAATCATGTTCTTTTTTTGGAAAAAAGATTTACAGAGGGTAACGTGGTTAAGAGGGATTCCAAAGTGTTGAGAGAGCTCTAGAGAAATTCGTTGAGGGTTGAGAGGGAAGGGAGAGGTGGAGCATGTGAGGGGAGAGAGGGTGTGAGGGAGATCACACCGGGTTGCTCCAAGTTGCTGCATCTTGCTCCTCCTGTGGCCCTAGAAGTTTGAAGAGGATCTCCCAAGGGAAAAGGCTCGCTTACCTTCTGTTACTTCGAGGTTCTCTGCCTTCCTCCGGGAGGAAAAATGAGAAGGTTCTCTGCTGTCGCCAGCGAGGGCGAAAACAGAGTTTGGTACTCCGCTACGCGGGTTGGTGAAGGGAGTTTGTATAGGCTTCTCCCCTTGCCGAGGGGGCAAAAGGAAGAACTATTTTGATTAGTGAAAATCCCGGAGTGGGGAACTCCGGGGAGTGACGTAGGTCATATTTTGACCGAACCACTATTAAAATTCTTGGATGTGTCTTTCCCTTATCGTTGGTTACTTTTTGCTTGCATTTAATTTTCATAATCTATTGCATGTGAAATTTTGTGAAAAGTAAAATTGCATAATTTTGTTCTAAAATTTCAAAAACAACAAAAAAAAAATAGAACTCGTTGTTTAGGGTTTAATTTTATTAGAAAAAACTTTTATAATTCACCCCCCTCTTGTCGTTTAGTAATTTCAAATTTGGTATTCAGAGTAATTTCAATTGGTACAGAGCTGGTTTTATAAAAAATAGTGTTTTAGAAAACCTTGAAAAACGATCATGGTCAAAATTTTAGGTAATTCGTAACACTGCGAATGGTTATTCAAATAACTCGTCCACCACTTTTGATACATACTGTTGATTTCTGGAAAAATTAGAATTGTCGCTACATGTTTTTTGCAATCTTTAGATTAATCGCATTGTGGATGTTTAGTTAAATGATTGGGTATGGTGCACCAGTTAAATTGTTAATGGTTTGAAAAACTCCGTTCCCGTTTTATTGAATGGAGCAATGAGATTAGGGAATTAGCCCAACTGAATGCTTAAGTGCTTAAACTGCTTTTTTGGTGCATTAAAATCTGAGGACTATATGAGAGTATCTACTAATGCTTCTGGTAAGGAGATTTGGGATAGACTGTGCATTACATACCGAAGGACAAATGAAGTAAAACCAACTAGGCTTTAACATTCTACTGCCATGATCATGAACTTAATTCCGTATGAAACCTAGCGAAACAATTCTGACATGTACACTAGGTTCCATCCCAAATGCGTGACATCCTTGGCATGCATTAGGTAGATAAATTTCAAATTCTGAGAAATAAATAAAAATTCTTAGATGCCCTACCTAGTTCCTATGATGCTTAAGATAACTGCTATCACTGAAGTCCAAAGATCTTAATGTTTATTCTTATTGATAAACCTCCTCGGGTCACTCATTGCATAGCAGCAAGGAGTGGAGCCAAAGGCAAAGTGATGCAGGTGAAAAGAAAAAAGAGCGGACGGTGGATTAAAAGCTAGCAACTCAAGAAGTGAAAGCTTCTGCAGGGGAGGAGATGATGAAATAGCGCGGGATGACCCGACATTTCAAAAATTTCCTGAAGAGAAAACAGAAGCGTCATCAGACAGCTGAAATTTAAGGTAGGCTCAAGTCCAATAAGGTTTCATCTGATACAATTTGCTTTGGTTGCAGTGAGCCAGGTCACCTTTCGAAAGCGATGCCCTAATCTGAAGAGTCAACCGCAAAGGAGAAAGGAGTTGACCAAAGTTAAAACAAGAGAGGAAAGACAAAGACACCAGAAAACTTTTTGGGCCGACTCTTGCCTCAAAATCATCAGAAGAAGAAGCAGAGGAGGAGGTAACAAATTTGGTGTCTTATGGCTAATGATACCTGATCATTGGATCAAGATAGTATGCTCACTTTCGGTATTGATGAATATTGCTTATTTATGAGAATAATTCATGACTCGTATAGGAAACTGAAGAAAATGCAATGCTAAACTTAATATTGAAATTTGTTCCTTTACAAAATTGAGCATGCTAACTTAGTTTAAAGAAAATTCTGGATTTAGATTAAAGATCAGATATTTACTTCTTGTATGAGTATTATGCATTAAATAAGAAGCATTAATTGAACTAATTGAAGCGCATGAATCCTTGAAACATCGCATATTGAACCTAGATGTAGAGTTTGAAAACTAACTGCACTTGCATTTAGAAGTAGATCATAGTGAGCACTTGTTATTGATAGAAGTTGATGGATGACAGCTCAAAATAAAACTTATAGTGAAAAAATAAAATAACTAGGAAAAACTGAGAATTGCATCACTCACAGTAGGCATTCTAGAAAACGCCCAACCACAGCATTGCATCACAAAACTTTTAGGAAGAGGCACCACCACCCCTCAAGATTAGTAAACCCATTTCCTGGTGGTTAGGTGCTTCTTCTATGGCATGTTTAGGTCACATACCGCCACATGACAATCACCGTGGGTCACCAGCTTATCATGGAACCTAAACTGCATCCATCACAGCATAACATGCATACCATCTCATTCATGTAAGCATAAGGAGGAACCCAAACTTCACTTGGTTTCCCAAATCTAATCTTTGTTGGAATAAATTGTAGAGATGCTTCTCACAAAGAACCTGTGAGAGCATGTGGTAACTGATTAGTGGGCCTGCTCGCGACACATGACTGGAGATTTGAAAGGAAGTCATCCTATTTGGGACCAAAAACTGGAGGAAAAGTAACGTTGGGGAGACAACGAGTACCAGGAAAGGTGATTAGGCTCAGTATCAGTTCTGCGGTAATGTAGAATTTTTTAATTAAAATGTTTTACTAGTTGTGGTTTGGAAACATAATTTACTTAGCATAGTCAACTGTGTGACAAAGGTTTGATTGTTAAATTTTATACTGATAGATAGCCTGATTGCTTTATTATGAAGATTTTAGAGGAAATGAATGACAATGTTTACATTGTTAGACCTTGATCGTGTAGATAACTCAAAATTATTTTGCTTTGAAAACAATAGTTGATGACTCGTGGCTATGGCATAGGAGGGGACATGCCATTGCTTAGTATTGAAAACTCTTAGAAACATCACTCAGAAAAAACCTATGTTGAGTGTACCTAAGTTTAGAATCTCACCAAGTCACTTATGTTGATGCTTGCCAACAAGGAAAAACAAGTCAAATTCATCCTTTTCACTCACATAGAGATGTGATCACCTCTAGGACACTAAATTCTACCACATGGAACTATTTGACCCGTTGAGTTACGCCAGTCTAGGTTGGTAAGAATATGGATGTGTGATTGTAGATAACTTCACTAGATTTACGTTGGGGTAAGATCTTGCACCACAAGAAATGAGTTCTTTGAGGAATTTAAAGTTTTCTCCACATGGATTCAACGAAAATTAGGTTGTGAAATATCAAACAATCCATAGCGATCATGGTGGAGGAGTTTCCAAAATGATATTCGTTTTGAGCATTCTGTCAGAGAATAGGAATAGAGCACAATTTTGCTCAGCTCCTAGAACACCCCAAACAGAATGACATAGCAGAAAGGAAAAATAAACCTTGGTAGAACCTGCTAGCAATGTTAGCGGAGTATACCCTTCCTAGATACTTTTGGCAGAAGCAGTCAACACAGCCTATTATGTTGTGAACAGAGTAGAACATTAGATCGAAGTTGAAATAAAAACTCCATATGAACTCCCTTAAGGTAGACCCAAACCTTCACATTTACATGTCTTTGGGTGTAAAGTGCTTCATCTTAAATAATGGTAAAACACCCTTAGGAAAATTCGATCTCAAGTTCTGATGGAGGGTCTTCTTAGGCTATTCTCTGTAGTAAGCCTATAGAATTTTAATAAGAAGCCTTGTTAGTAGAAGAAATCCACCCATGTGGTATTTGATGAATTCGATATGCCCTCAAAAACTAACAATTGAAGATTGATGAAATAGAGGGCAATTTCAAGGGAGTAGAGACTATGACCTTAGAGACGGGCGAATCTCAGAAGCTTGCCTAGAGGAATGGGATATTCTTCTGTCATTCCTAAAGAGTTAATTTTAGGAGACCTTCGAAAGGTGTAAGAACTAGGCATAACTTAGGAAGGAGGTTCACTCAGCTTTTTTTCATTCTCTATGATAGAACCTAACAAGTGTAGATCAAGCCTTTTAGGAGATGAATTTTGGATTCTAGCAATGTAAGAAGAGCTGACCAAATTCACCAGGAATGATGTTTGGAGTTTTAGAGACCTAAAGAGCAGAGGTTGTGGAACAAAATAGAGTCTTCAAGAATAAGGTGATGATTCAGGAACAATAATAGGAATAAGCAAGGCTAAGTAGCTAAAGGCTACAACCGATTGAGGGAATAACTTTTGCAAGAACCTTTTTGCCCCGGTTGTGACTAGAAGCATAGGAGTGCTCTTAGCTTTTGCTGCCCTTTCAAGAACTTAAGTTATATCAATGGATTTAAATGAGTGCATTTTTGAACGGGGTAATTAAGGAAAGATGTCTACGTTATAGCAACCCCCCCGGAATTTGAAAGTCACAATTTCCAAACCATGTAATTCAAATTAAAAAATGGGCACTATATGAATTAAAGCAAGCACCTTTAGAGCATGGTATAAAGACTTAGCTCATTTCTTCGGATAGAGGATTTAAAAAGTAGTTAGATACTACACTCTTTTTCAAAAGGCAAAGAAGAAATTCTCATTGTTTCAAAATATATGTAGATGACATCTTTGGATCCTCGGATAAAAACTTATGCGATGAATTTTCAAAAACAATGATAATGAGTTTGAAATGGCATGATGGGAGAGCTTAATTACCTTTCTTGGCTTTAGTGTAAAACATGGATAATGGAACCTTTTTTAGACCAATCAAGTATATTAAGGATATTTAAAGAAATATTTAAATGGATGGTGCAAAACCCATGAACACCCCAATGAGTCGACAATCCAATTACTTAGATAAGATCCTAGCTGGAAATTGTTAGATCAGAAAAATATAGAGAATATTGATCCCTTTCTTTACCTATCTCTCTCTTTTTTTCCTATCTTTTTTTTTTTTTTTTTTTTTTT
>NW_021323119.1:0-372 GCF_001605985.2 Dendrobium catenatum | reverse complement strand
AAATTTGTTAAATATGTTCGCGAACAAGCTCGATAAGTACTAAACGAACGAACATGAACCGAACATGAATTGAACATGAACCGAACATGAACACTCATTAATTTAAATGAACCAAACATGACAACAAATAATAAAGCTCGAACAAACATGAACCAAACTTGAACAAGTTGATATTAAATGAACACAAACATGAACACATACTCGACTCGGCTCGGTTCGTTTGCAGCCCTAGAAAGAAGTAACTTATGGTTTATAAATTGGGTTTGTATTACTTTGGATTTGACAATGCATGGATGCAAGAGTCCTTGGGATGGCTATGTAGTAGGCAAGGAATTTTAGGAAAAGATGACCTTTATTTTTTTCTTTATTTTT
>NW_021323118.1:0-428 GCF_001605985.2 Dendrobium catenatum | reverse complement strand
ATCATCAAAATCTCCGGCGAGAGGTCATAGACTGCAAAAATCTTCTCCTTTTTTATGATGTTAAATAATATTTTCGATAAGCAACTTAGTATAAAATAATAAATTTTTTTGTTATTTTTTTAATAAACATAAAAACATGAATAGAAACATGAACATGTAAACAAATATGCATTTCATTTGAGGTTAGAAACTAAAATATGATAAACATGATATGCAAACAAGAAGGCATACTAACTAAAGTAGATAAATTTCTACCCATTTTAACATCACCAAAAAGAGGATTATAAAAAAACTTAAAAGACATCAGATTATGACTTAGTCAAAAAGGATGATCCTGATCAGTTGGTGGTGGAGGTGGCTGAAAGAAGTGATGGATGGATGCAAACTATTGATCAATTGAAGCAAATCTTTTCCCAAACCAACGCATG
>NW_021323117.1:0-717 GCF_001605985.2 Dendrobium catenatum | reverse complement strand
TTTGCCTCAAGATTCGTGCCCGATCAAGATAATTTTGCGATGTCGTATCAAGTATGATTTATTCTGAACATTTTTACTATGAGAAGTTGAAATTTTATATATTTATTTTTTTGTGACGATTTTTATGCCTACTGAATAAATGAGGCATTTCTTGTGTTTATGTAGTTCTCTAAAAATCTTAAAATATTATTTTGAATGTTTCTTTATAATTGCAACTGGAAGAGAAAATGCTCACCTTGTTGAACTTCTTTGATATTTCAAAAAATGGAAAAGGGTCAGTAGAGTAGAGCTGAAAGGCAAGATCTTTAGGATCAAAATTTCTAAGGTATTTTGTAATCCAATTATTTAATTTTGATTTATAAACTTTATAAGAACCAAGTTATTGTATATGATTTTTATAGAAATAAATTTTGAATGATAGTTTAGACTGTTATTATTATTATTTTGGATTATTTAGCTCGTATTGATTTATTCTATGTTGTAGTTGAAGAAAAAATTGATTTTAGGTATTTCATTATTCCATTAGATTCTAGGGCGTTACACCAAATTTTGATATTTTTAATACATAGGATAAAAAAGGTGGACCCAAACCTTACGCTTTCAATCCGGATGATCCGAATCCAACTCTATAACTAATTTTGATTATATTTTTAAATAACTTGTCAACTATAGATATTTGTTTAATTAACGAAGAATAAGAAGAACATCCTAATAAGC
>NW_021323116.1:0-209 GCF_001605985.2 Dendrobium catenatum | reverse complement strand
ATACTAAAAGAAATTGATTAAATATTTATATAATATTAAATTATTATTTTAATTAAAATACCATGTCTGGCGATGGAGTTCGGAATGACCATATTCGATAGAAAATGGAGATCAGAAAGACTATAATCAAGGGAAGGAGGTCTGAATGATCATAGTTGGCAGACAAAGGATGTTAGAAGGACCATAGTTAGTGGATGACAGTGGTTAGA
>NW_021323115.1:0-445 GCF_001605985.2 Dendrobium catenatum | reverse complement strand
GTTGACCCAGGGCCTGAGAATGGATCCGACAGGTTTGATTTGATATTTGAAACTTGCTGGAGGTAGTTGTATTTAGTTTGGAGCTCATTTGATCCAAAACGACTATTCATACCCCAAAGGGGTATTTTGGTCATTTTGACCTCATGTCCACTGGAGGCTGAAATGAGTCCAAAAAAATGTAGTTTACTGATCAACATATCAGGATTAAAGGTCTGGAAGTGATTGGAGGGTTTGAAGAAAGCTTCAAGGTCAAAATCCACTGGGTGACAGGTTCAGTGGCATAGGCTGTAAATATTTAAAGGTTTTACAGCCTTTTGATTTTTATTTAGTTTTTGGGGTTAAAGATCTCGCAATGGGCTCAAATTTGGAGGATTACCTCTAGAGACATGTCCCATTAGTATGCAACTAACAGACTCTGAATCAGAGGTCAAATGACTAGGTTTTG
>NW_021323114.1:0-1774 GCF_001605985.2 Dendrobium catenatum | reverse complement strand
ATCTTCTGCGGCAAGAGGCAAAAGAGCCATTGCCCGGGCTAGGGACGAGCGACCATCACGAAACCCTAGAACAGAACTCGGATTACGGCGAACGGCCGGAAAAAGAAGAATGCTTGGCAGATCCGAGTTCAGAGAACGAAAGAATTTTAAACGAAAACCCTAGAGAGAGATAGAGGAAGAGCGCCAGAGCAAAGAGTTTTGTGTTTTTGGAAATCCCGCTTCGTAACGAGTGTGCAGTGTTGCGCATACCGCTTGACTCAGCCGTTGGATGAGTCTGATGTATTTTAGAGATTGTTAGCCGTTAGATGGAAATAATTGGCCTTTTTTATTTTTATGGCAAATGACGAAAATTCTATTATTTCTTTTTTTTTTTTTTTTAAAGAAAACGTATTGTGGCTATACTGCTTGATAATTAGTTAATTACTTCTGTTTTCTTAAAACGGCATAATATATGTTTGTCCTTACCTTTAAATATTGGATATTAATTATATGTTTTTCTTTAAATCAATATTTATTTATTTTTGTTATTGAAATTTTTTTAGTCTATGCTTTTTAATTATTTTATTTTATTTTAGGCTGAAATCAAACTATTTTAAAAAATATTTAAAGAATCGTTTGGTTTGTTTAAGAAGAAATTTAGAGTAAAAGGAATGTCGTATAAAATAAATACAATGTATTTAAAAATTTTATTACTTAAAATAAAACGAATGCACTGTAAAGTTTAATGATGGTAGTCATTAAAAACAGTTGGTTGCAGTGGTGACGGTTGACGACCTAAGGAAACGGGAGAGGCTGATGGCGGTAGGTGGCAGTAGCGTCAGGAGGTTGGTGGCTAAAGGCGACATCAGACGGTGATCAGCAAGCAGTTGCGACAAGCAACTGATTGAGTCTAACAACGGCCAGAGCGAAAATAGTTTATAGTGTATTTGGAACTCGAACAAATCAAATGATTTCAAAATACACAAAAAATAAACTAAATAATTAATTACAAATACTTCAAATTTTTGCTCTACATTTCTTTTAATTCAAAGCCAACACCAATATTTTCAAAACTCGTGCATTTAGAATATTTAACACTCACTTTAGTTCAACACAAACAACTAAAAAAAATTCTTAGAACGTTTATATTTTTAAGAATGAAGAACCTCGACCAATAGGCCGTTGTTGCAACCAATTGCCATATCATCTACTGCTACCCATTAGCCATCGCCATTGTTACTTGCTACCATCACCAATCATTGCTCCACTCTTCATGACTACTTCCACCATTATTGTCACCATTGCTACCACCATCACTGACACATAATTCTATCGCTTCCCACCTCCACCATCGCCCCACCATCTTGTTGTTTGAAACTTAGAAAAAAAACACACATTTAAGTCATATTTACATTTGAAATTATAATATAAATATAACAAAATAAAATCATGAAAAAAAATGATCCTAAATGGCCCTAAGAGTATTCAGTATTTGTCATATTTATTTCAATTTCTACATACACTGATGTTAGAGCTTAGTTTGATCTAATACTAGTCCATGCATTCCACATATCCATTTCAATTTCTATGTTTTTTAGGAGAAAATTTTGATTTCTTCCCTAATAAAATAAGGACCTATTTTTGTGCTCTAGATTTATGGGATATTGTCAATAGGAGATAAGATACTCTTAATGAAATTTTTACTCTATCTATGAAACAAAAAAGGAACTCAAGAAGAATTCACAAAAGGATTCTCAAGCTCAAGCACTTATTGTAAATGACACAAAAAATGCCT
>NW_021323113.1:0-361 GCF_001605985.2 Dendrobium catenatum | reverse complement strand
GACAGCGCAGCCGTTACTAGTCTATTGATTTAGAATTTAGATTTTTTATATTACCTTCTTTTTATTGTATATTCTATGTTTACATTTTATTATTTTAATTTATTGTTTTCTCATTCTTTATTTTTAGAAGATGTTATATTTGATTTGCAACGATGCAAAAAATTGTTCAGTTGTAAATTGTAATAGATTCCTAATTTATAAATGAATTTGGTAGAATTTTTGTTGTGACGTTAAATTAATTTGTTAAACGTGTTGCACAGACTATTTCAAAAGAGCTTAGGAATTAGATTTTGGCATTTGTAAAATCATATAAACATAAAATATAATCATATAAACATAAAATTTATTTTTTAAAATTTTA
>NW_021323112.1:0-306 GCF_001605985.2 Dendrobium catenatum | reverse complement strand
CATTTTTCAATTGGATGACCTTGGATCTGTTTGTGGACTGAAATCGTGTTTCAAGAACACTCCAAATCGCTGCAGTTGTTTCAAGATTAATGACATACGGAAGAACGGATGGTGAAATGGTTGAACAAATTGCTGCCGCAAGATTCTGATCGGTCAGAATCCACTGACTTCGGGCGGAGTTGAACACCGACGATCCATCTGGTTGATGAATCGTTGGAGAAGGGGGAGGGATTGTAGGATCAAGAAACTTATCGAAACCATTTGCTTTAAAAATCTTGACGATTTGGGACTTCCAGAGCGGATAGT
>NW_021323111.1:0-235 GCF_001605985.2 Dendrobium catenatum | reverse complement strand
ATCTTTCAACCTTTATTGTCGAACAAAGAAAATTCTAGAAAGCCTTAATTGCTTTCCAATATCAGAAATTAACTCCTCTCAAAGCGAAGATACATCAATCTTAGTAGTGGCGAAGGACCGGCAACAAGGTAGCCGTACTGGAAGGTGCGGCTGGATAACCTCGTTGATCAAACTGAGGAGTCAATGGTGTACCAAGGCCGAGGTGACCTTCAAAGCATGCAACCATCCTATCGTC
>NW_021323110.1:0-385 GCF_001605985.2 Dendrobium catenatum | reverse complement strand
TCATCCAGGACTTGGGACCTGGCAACGGCAGTGTTAATGAGGAAATAGACAATCAAAACAAAAGGAAGATTAAAAAGAATCAGTTGTGCATTTGTACAGGAATATGAATATGGTTGTAGGAAGTAATGGAGAAAGAGCAAGGTGGAGGTGGAGAAAAAAATAAAGAGGCCATTTGGGACCAATTTTTTTATTTTTATTTTTAATTTTTATTTTCTTTTTATTTTTTTAATATTTTGACATGAAAAAAATATGTTCGATATATAAAAAAACACATTGATTTTGTTTATTTATGCAGTGGAGGTGATCAACAACAGTACTCGGTGGTGGTTGCCGGTGGTGACAAGCTATATAGTGTTGGTTGTGACAGCCGCCAATGATAGTTATT
>NW_021323109.1:0-220 GCF_001605985.2 Dendrobium catenatum | reverse complement strand
GGTTTTATTTCAGTAAATTATAAATTAATAAAGTTTATTTTATACATTATTTTTAATTCATCAATTCATTGTGTGGTTATATTCATGAACGAATAGTAAAGCCTTCATTATTTTTTTTTTTTGAATTAAAACTTTTTAGCCTCTAAAATAGATTTATCCAATCTTGCATTCATAAGAAGATTATTTTTATATTTAGGATTGTTAGTTGGAAGCCCACTCT
>NW_021323108.1:0-1000 GCF_001605985.2 Dendrobium catenatum | reverse complement strand
TTAATCCAGTTTCAGTTAAAGAAAGCAAACTTATTGTGCAACCCATAATTTACGAGAAGCATTGGGTTCTTCTTGTTAAAAAATTGAAGGAGAAAGTCTGGAAAATGTATGATTCATTATCAAATCCTGAATACAAGAATATTTGTCATACAGTTGTAAGTGCAATATTCTGTAAAGTGCATTCTGTAACTTCTGTAACTTCTAAAATGTGCATATTCTGTAAAGCGGAACCAAAGCGCAACCAAAGCGGAACCATAGCGCAACCATAGCGCAATCAAAGCGCAACCATAGCGCAACCATAGTGCAACCGTAGCGCAACCGTAGCGCAACCATAGCGCAACCGTAGCGCAACCATAGCGCAACCGTAGCGCAACCATAGCGCAACCGTAGCTCAACCGTAGCGCAACCTTAGCGCAACCTTACATTTGTAACAAATTATTAATTCATACAGAAAGCATGATTCATATAAAAAATTTTATTACAACCAATAAATTAAATCAATAAGTCCAAATTAATATTATTACATTACAAATTCATTAAATTCCAACTCCGAAGAAAGAAAATCCATCATCAACTTGGTGTATTCAGCTCCAGGTTGGCATGATGGTATGCCGGTTATATATTCCTCACTGAAACATTCAGGCATGCTTGAAAAGTTCATCTGTGTTGAAGAAGGTTGTGTTGAATAAGGTTCCTCCATTGGATTATCCCCCACCAAAGATTTCTTATTTGTAAGAAACTAGAGTTTTAGTATTATGAATTAAATAATTAACAAGTTATTAAAAACTTACTTTTAGGCCGTTTCTTCTTCTCCCAATTGCTTTTCATTCTTGCATTTGATATGCCTTTAGGTCTACGCTTTAGAGGATCTTTCAAATTAGCAGTTCCACCTTAGGAACTAGCAACATCCTTCTGATTTCTTTTCTTGCCATCAAGAATTAAGTATAATTTTTTATACATGTATTGCAATGAGGAAAGAATAAACTCCTCTGCCTCCTCA
>NW_021323107.1:0-220 GCF_001605985.2 Dendrobium catenatum | reverse complement strand
TAATTCACTTCGTCTGTACGATATTTAAGATCATCCGGGACGAAATTTTTTTAAATTAGCAGTTCAAAAAATGAGAAAACAGTTGAGTGGATAAGGTAGTTTTTAAAGAACTTCGTCTGTACGAACTTTGAGTTCGTCTGGACGAACATGTGGCGTTTCATTGTAAGGGACGGTTTCAAACTACATTAAAACGATCATAAGTTATGATTGTCTGCACGAA
>NW_021323106.1:0-457 GCF_001605985.2 Dendrobium catenatum | reverse complement strand
TCAAGGTCTTCTCAGGTCAAGGAAGCAGTCAAAGGTCATCAAAAACGTAGAACAAGAGCTGTTAAATATAAGAGCTTCATAGGAGCTCATTAATTGCAAGTTGCCGACTTTATCGTACAGGCCGATTGGACATTGGCTTGGCCGATCAGTATAAAACTCAGAAGATCGGCCAGAGTATCGCCTTGGATGCAATACTGGAGGATTGAAACTTGGCTTGATCGTCCAGGACGATTTCACGATTGTCCTGGCCGATCAGTTCAAATCATGGGAAAATCGTCCTTAGAATAGCCCTGGATACGAGCTCGCCGATATTTATCGTCTTGAGGTAACTTAAGATTTTTGACTGGATCATCCTGGCCGATCCTACGATCGTCCAGAATGATATGATCGTATCAATCATCCTTATACTCCCTTGATTTTTTGATCAATTAAGGCATAATTTAATAATTTTGTCCAG
>NW_021323105.1:0-216 GCF_001605985.2 Dendrobium catenatum | reverse complement strand
ATGATCGCAGGATCGGCCAGGACGATATAGTCAAAAACCTTAAGTTACTTCAGGACGATAAATATCGGCCAGTTCAAAAATAGGGCGATGCTCAGGACGATTTGCCTCTAATTTGAACTGATCGGCCAGGACGATCGTTAGATCGGTCTGGACGATCAAGCCAAAATTCAATCGTCCAAGAGTGTATCAAGGGCGATGCTCTGGCCGATCTTCTGA
>NW_021323104.1:0-385 GCF_001605985.2 Dendrobium catenatum | reverse complement strand
GGCTGATTTCTCGTTGGAGGCACGTACTGAGGATTTAAGCGGTGCCAGCAAGAAGTAGCCGAATGACCCCGTTTCAGACAAATTTGGCAGATAACGGGTGTTGTGGACGCAGGTCTCGGCGGATTAGTGGAAGAACGCCCTCTGGAGCGACGTCCGCGGCCACGGTTGGAATAGAGCGCCGTGTTAGTATCAACAGAGATAGTGCGAGCCGCATCAGAAGCGATATTGACCTCTTCACTGAGCAGAAGTGCGTACAAGTTGTCAAGACTGATTGGGGAAAGCATAGTGCGGATGGAGGTTTTAAAGGATTGATATGAGGGAGGTAATCCATTAAGAATGTAAAGAACAATATCTTCGGTGTCTACAGTGGACCCGGCAGCGGCGA
>NW_021323103.1:0-6517 GCF_001605985.2 Dendrobium catenatum | reverse complement strand
CGACGGTGGTCAAGGATGAGCTTCTTCCTTCTCTTCCGTCCCTTGTCTCCTTCTTCTCTCTCTTCACTTGGATCCCCTTGTGAAGAATGAGGGCTCTATTTATAGATTTTCTAGAGTGGCATAGCTCGTAAATAGGAGTGAGAACAGGGGCGAATAGGGAGTGGTTGAATGGACGACCAATTTTGAATCCTACGATCGTGCACCGTTTGTTGGACATTTGAAGGCCTTAGTAATGTTGGAATTCGGTGATCTTGGGCTCGTTGGGTTCTTCTCGTCGAGCCGTTCGATTCGAGTATAAAATCGTTAAAATTGGAGACCATTTGGTATCTCAAATTGCGGTTTGAACATTCCAACAGCGCTTTAGGTCCATGATTCAGACCCATTTGGGCTCATATTGGGTCGAATTTGGTGTCGTTGGGTTCGTATTTCCGAGACGCTTAGTTTGACTATAAGCTCGCTGAAATCAGAGTTCAAATGCTCTTGAATTTAATTTTTAAAGTTTCCAGGTAGGTTTTGCCTCGAGATTCGTGCTTGATCAAGATAATTTTTTGATAATACATCAAAGCTCATTATAAAAATAGAGCAATTATTATATCCGGTCACCTGATACATTCAGAGACCAATAATTATGTACCACATCACCTAAAATTTGATATTAGACAATAGGCACGCCTGAATTTTCGATTTTTTTAGCGGAAGGAATAACTTCTCATAAAAATGGCCCTACATAGCGAGAGAGCAGAGCGACTTGTCCGGTCCTCCATTATAATAATCTAAGCGAATATATATATGATGCGTTTGAGTTTAATTGCTCAAAAGTCTCAAAAAATAAAAAAAACGAAAGAGGGAAGAGGAAATCCTATTGAACTCCAAGGTTCTTTTTCGCATGGCGGTTTATCAGATCTTCGTCAAACTTCTCGATGGCCGGACTCAATGCCTCCAGATCTCATCTCCGATTATCTCCGGCGAAACCCTGAAAAGACATCTCTTCGCGAAAACTAGAATTCCTGATCATCCTTTCCTGCGCTTGATCACGGGATCTAGGATCGTATCCGACGAAACCCTAATCTCCGCCTCTGCCCGATGGATTCTTTCCATCATGCGTTCTCCTTCTCCGCCTTTCCGGTGGCAAGGGCGGCTTTGGATCGTTGCTACGTGGAGCGGCTACTAAGGCTGGGCAGAAGAAAACCAACAACTTCGACGCGTGCAGGGACATGAGTGGCCGCCGTCTCCGTCACGTCAACGCGGAGAGGAAGCTCGAGGAATGGAAGGCAGATGCGGAGGACAGGAGGCTGGAGAAGCTGGGGGAGCAGTTCTTGAGGAAGAGGGCGAAGGAGACAAAGAAGAATTCCTCGGTAGATGTTGACAAGTACCTGGAGAAATACCGGGAGGATTCGGCCAAGTGCATGAAGGAGGTTGATGAATCTGTTCGTCAGTCCTTTGATGTCTACAGGGATTTGAAGCGGAAGACCTGCCCATCGTCCCAACGGTCCTCCAAACGATTCAAGATATGGTATGTTTGATTAATTAGACTTGGTTTCCTTTCCGACTGCCTCCGCGATTTATTTGCTTGGGGGCTTGCGTTATAATGGTTTTTTCCTTTTTTGGGGCTACCTCTTATTACAAATCAAAGTTAAATTCTTAATTTGAATTCAGTTTCCTGTATGAGTTTGTATGTACAGTTTTCTTGATGTTCTATTTGAATTTGTAGGCTGGGGAAGAAGAAAGTAGATGAGAGTTGCAGTGAAGATGATGATGATGTAAATGATAGTGATGATGATGATGAGACTGAAGGCAAATCAGTTGTGCTTGATGATGGAAATTTTCTGAGGCAAAATAAGGGAGCCAACATGAATCCATCAACAGTTATTCGTTCTGGTGCTAGTTCTGATGGAGAGTCATCTGGTGGAGCTTCAGACCAGAGTAATTTGAGCAGGCAAATGGAAATTTACTTAATGAAGGATCTTCGGGAAATGTTTCAGAACAGAGTAATTCAGAGGAATTAAATGATAAATGTGGCATATTTCCCGTAGCGGATCAAAGTTGTCCAAATTGGGAAAACAATTTTGGCTCAACTGGTTCATCTAAAACTGAATCTATGGTTCCTGAATCAGCTGTTCTGAATGATGATATTTCTAATGGGGTAAAAGAGCCTGAAAAAGATGAGCTGAAACCAGAGTTGCACAGCCAGATAAAGCCTTCCGTGGGTGATGAACTGGATGCTCAAGTCATTGACTATTCTAGCATGGAGGAACCACTGAATTTTGATAAGTATAGCTCAGCAACAGAACTAGAGATATTTTTACTCCATCTTCTTGTATGGTTTTATTTTGGCTATTGAATGTGAAAATTAAAGAATTAGGGGATATTGAAACGAGAAAAAATGGATGTCGAATGTTTGCAAAGATTTAAATATAAAGGAAATTTCCAAAAAACCATTAGGGAATATCATAATTTATTTTTGATTGGATGGTTAACATGATGTGGGGATAGTAGCATATTGAAGAATGTTTAGATAAGATTATTGAGGTGAATAGGGTTAATGAAGGATTATTGATATTCAATTAATTAAAATACCTTATACTAAGACAAAAATTGCATTGATCCCCAAATATATGTTTGTAAAATAGGTAGATTGAATGTTAAGAGATGCATAATTTAATGTTAAACTAAGTAGCTTGTTGTATTTAGAAGACTACTATAGTATTTTAGGAGGTACAAGGAGTTTGAAAAAAAAAAAAGAAAAAGATTGAGCACATTATATTCAATTAAGTGGATTTGGAATTCCCTATAATTTAATAGTAATTGAAGATCAATCGACACCCTTAGATGTCATATGGTTAAGTATGATTGGTATATCACATCAATTCAAAATTATGGTGTTAATATGGACAGACTATCTAAGATTAAAGCTAGGTTTTATATTTTATAAATAAAGAAGTGCATCTAGAGTATTATGTGAGAAGAGAATACGGTGTGGATTTAAAAGTAAATTTTGTAAAATTTCTGTAGATTAATTATGTTTATGGATCATGTGTTAGGCGATGAGAAAATCACACAACACAAGTTGAGTGGTGAAAAAATGAGAAATATTAAGATGCATGCTTGGATGCTAAGATGTGTATTTGTTTAAAATGAGGAAGGTAAGGTAAAAATTAATTATGTTGGGAAGACAATGAGGGTAGCAAACATGTAGATATAATAGTGGAAGATATGTTTATTCATGTAGTGCAAAGGCCAGAAGATGCATCAATAATATAGATAATAGATTTAACATGAAATGATCATAATGAAAAAGTAATGGGATGCAAGCATGAATGTTCTCGTAATATAAAAGAAATCATGAAAAAACATTTTTGCGTAGGTCAGTTTGATAAAACTTAGAAGGGTAGGAGTTGTTTATCTTCTGAGATATGTTATTAAGAGAGAAAATTTAAAAAGCTAAAGCTAGAACCAAACTTGATTTGAGATAAAGTGGCTACTTGTTTGAAAGAGATTGTTCATAAAAAAATTATGAAAATGTAGAAATATGTTTTTGTGAAGATTAGTGCTGGAGCCAGATTTAAGAAAAAGTAAATATTCTTTTAAATAATGGCAATAACCATAGTTTGACACTTCAAATAGTAATAAGGACGCTATACTTTGTCGAAGAATGTAGCAAGCAAAGTTGAAGAAGCAACCATTAATGATTTTATTTTTGTAGGCTAAGCAATAAGACAAGAAAAAAAAAGGCGAGCAACTTATTTAAAACAAGATAAATGAGAAATAGAGATGTTGGCTGAGATAGATTTTTTGAGGGTGAAGATTATATTATCCACAGACTTATTAAAGGTGTAAAAAAGTGTGCAAATGCTATTATGAGACTTATTAAAGATTTTTAATTTAGTTTTTTTTAGAATAGCTAAATTAATAGAATCATGAAGTGTCTTATCGATTTATAAAAGAAGCGGAGTTGAGTTAGCTTTAAAGAAGATGTATAAAGACAGGTAATTATTGAGATTTGTATAATTATGGAAGATTAAAAATAACGGTTAACATACATTTTAATAAAAAAATGATAATTTATTACATGCCAACTAACTAAGAATTGTTTTAATGCTAATGTTTGAAACAAATAAGATATTAGGAGTTATGATAATTATAGGAAAATTAAACTTTTAAGTCATACAATGATGTTTTTAGTGCGGATGATGAAAAAGGTTTTCAAAATTTTTTGAGTAGAGAACCAATTTATGCTGTGCTAGAAAGTTACTATGGATGCAATTTTGATGCTAAGACCAAAAACAAAATTTGATCTTCATATGAATTTCATTGATCTTAAAAATGCATGTGATCAAGTACTAGGTTGATTTATTTTTTTGATTATTAATGAGAAAATGTGTGTTCTAAACATATATTGATTTCACTAAATATATGCATGATATAGCAATAACAAGCATTATAATAGTTCTAGAGTGACCATAGAGTTTTCGATCAATAAGGGTTACATTAAATTTTAAATATCCTTTTTGTATAATTACCAAAAATTCTTGCAAAAGATAATTAAAGCAAAGCTTTAAACGTATTCTATTTGCAAATAACAATTGTTGCAAGTGAGATATCTTTTTAAGTACATGAAATGTTAGGGAAATAAGAAATTTAGAGGCCAAATTACTTAAGGTGAATAGGGCAAACATTGAGTACGTAATATGCATGTTTATTGTTTAGTGAATGTTAATTGATTATTGTTAAGATCTAGTGATACTCGTATTGATCTTAGTATCTTGGATCTATTTTGTACAAAAGCACAGGATGTAGAAGAGAACATAATTTATATAATAATAAGCATAAGGAGTTACATAGAGACGTGTATTAGGAGTGGTTGAAATACCCAGCAATGTAAAATTATGAGGGACAAGAAGGAGTTGACCAGAATCCCAGTAAAAATAAATTGGTAAAAGCAAGCAGAAAAACTTCTTAAGGAGATGCAAAAACTCTATATGTGCTTATAAGATACTTGAAAATGCCTCAATAGGGTAAAAGGCTTTCCATGACGGAATTATGCTTAAAAATATGTCAAAAGTAGATGAATATGTAACCCTAGTTTTTTTATATTGTAATATGGACTAAAAGCTCGAGCATGAAGTTCCCTGATGTTGGACGATACAAAAAAATTTATTGTGAACACATTACATGCTGCTTTCTTAATGATTCGGGAAAATATTATTGCAGTATGATTTAGCTTCGTAGTCAACCTTAAGCAAAGTAATGTATTTGCTTTCATTAACAATTAATTTGTGAACATGTTTGACACAATACAGAACGATGATGGAATGAATGCGTGGTCAAATTCAATAAAACAATAAACTATCTAAGTAAAATAATATGCAAAGGATAAACTGGCAGAATATTTATGCTTGAACCTTATGAGTTGTATGCAATTGTTTGATCTCTGATCAGAGATCATCATTAATAAAATAGGTGCTCTCATACTTTAAACTACTACGTCAAAGAATATCAAATACATACTAAATAAAATATGTAACTGCTATCTTATCAAGTAGTATTTATACAATCAAGCTGAATATGTTCGAATTTGGAGTGGGTTTTAGATGCAATTTTATATTTTGCTTTGTCTTCATGTCACAAATTAAGATTTTGTTTGGGATGATTTTTTTTTTAAATTTTTAAAAGCTGCTTTCTAGCACAAAAATTTCTACTCCTAAAAATTTTTATACTAGAAAACTATTTTAATAAGTAGCACAAAAGCTGTCCCAAATGAAGTCTGAGTTCAGATTCTAGTTCATCTTCATGTGTTGATTCATGCAAAATGGGTTTAATAAGATTGCAATACCACAACAACATCAAGCCATTGTCCCACTACGTGGGGTTGGCTACATGAATCCTTTTTCGCCATTTTGTCATGTTAAAAGTCAAATTCTCATTTAAATCTAATAAATAAGATCATTTCTAATATTTCTAACCAAGTCTTTTAGGTCCACCGTTACTTTTCTTAACATAAGTCAAATCTAATACATCAACTTTCCTAACCTAGTCATCCGAAGACCTCTGTTTTAATGTGACCAAACAATCTAAGGAGACTCTCTCTAATCTTATCTTCCATTGGAGCTACTCCAATCTTTTCATGTATATGCTAGGGTAAAGCCACTCATCCACCTAAGATTGCAATAATATACTAAAATAACTAATCTTTATGTGCATTAGGAGGCGCTGTTTCTCTTTTGATGCTAACATTCTGCCCGCAATGTTATTGTAGGTTCTTGGCATGGACAGGCTAAAGATGGAGCTGCAGGCACGAGGACTAAAGTGTGGAGGTACACTGCAGGAGCGAGCTTCCAGGCTTTTTCTGCTGAAAACGACTCCTTTGGACAAGGTGCCCAAGAAGTTACTTGCTAAGCCCTCAAGCCAAGGGAAATAAAGAGCAAAGCATACAAAGCCAAGAGAAATGAAGATGCAACATACAAGTAGGGCTTTAATTAGTACCATTTTTTATCCTCTCTTGCTCATCTTTTGTGCG
>NW_021323102.1:0-271 GCF_001605985.2 Dendrobium catenatum | reverse complement strand
TCAGTGATAAGCATTGCGTAGAAGCTATCTAGCGACAGAGGAGATGGTAGGTAGCGGATGGACGTCTTGAAGGACTGATAGGCTTGCGGTAAACCGTTTAGAATGTAGATGATGATGTCCTCAGTGTCCAAGGTAGACCCGGCGGCGGTTATTTGATCGACGAGTTTCTTGATATCCGTTAAGTAATCCTGCATTGATAGATTGCGCATGGAGATGTTATGAAGCTCATTTTTTAGCTGAATTACCTTCGATCGGTTAGAAGATTGGAAAC
>NW_021323101.1:0-363 GCF_001605985.2 Dendrobium catenatum | reverse complement strand
GTGTTCCCAAGCACCCCAGCGTTGATCAACAAAGCAGAGCGCCACATTAAATATTAGTTATTCGGAGATAAGAAATATTGGTAGATAGGTAATGAAAGTTGAACGATAGAAGTCAAGCGATGACAATTAGATGATACAAGTCGGGCAATGGTGATAGCACTTGCTTACGATGATCGTCCACATTAAATGTTGGGTTAAAATCTAGATTTTCTTAGATATCTAAGCTCTCTTCTACTTGTCTGTAGTACATCTATAATTTTGTAAGAATATCATTTTGATAAATTTTGCATAAAATTCAAAACAAGTAATTGAACTACTTATATTAGCAACTTTAATCACATATCAAATGTTCAATACTTGAGT
>NW_021323100.1:0-246 GCF_001605985.2 Dendrobium catenatum | reverse complement strand
GAGGAGATTAGGTCTTAAAAGAAAGGTCTTAATTCCCAGAATAAGATCATATATCAACCCAAATGTGTATTGACATTCAAAAAACAAATGGTTAACATTTTCTTTATGCAAGAAGCATAAACTGCACATTTCCAGAACCTGTATGTTTCTAATAAGAAGAGCATCCACAGTTTTTAAACCCCCCATAACAGCCAACCAAACATAAACTAAGTGCTTAAGGATGTATCGTTTAGGCCAAACAAGTTT
>NW_021323099.1:0-215 GCF_001605985.2 Dendrobium catenatum | reverse complement strand
AGGCTTGGTGTTATTGATTTGAATGCTTAAATAAAAATGTTTTTGCAACATTGATATTTATGTTTTCTTAGTTTATTTCTTTTAATTTTGTTTTGATTTTGTGATTTTTGTGTGTTTTGAATGAGTTTATTTTAAAGTCTGTGGTTTTGTCTTTGTTTTGAATGTTTAGTTTGTTTTAGTGTTTGTTTGTCTTTGTTTTAAACTTTAATGTATTT
>NW_021323098.1:0-211 GCF_001605985.2 Dendrobium catenatum | reverse complement strand
CAAGTGGACCGCTTAGCCCTCATAAATAATTAAGAGTATGGTCAAGTGTGGCTGTGATGAGCATTTTTACTTTCTATATAAACTACTTGTGATATATCAATTGCTTGAGATTTTTATTAGGATAATTTTGCAGGAGAGTCTAGAATTTATTACATTTTATTAATATAATAATTTGTAATAATTATGAGAGTTATGAAAATGCAATTTAAGA
>NW_021323097.1:0-325 GCF_001605985.2 Dendrobium catenatum | reverse complement strand
AAAATAAATATTATAATAAAAAATGAAATAAAAAATAAATCACTTAAAATAAAAAATAAAGATAAAAATTTTAATCATATTTTTTAATTTTTACATCAGAGTTGATTTAAATTTAATTCATTTGCTAATTGAATTCAAGTCATAAGTCATTTATGAGTCAAGCCCAAACTAATTTACAAGTTGGCTCAACTGACAACTCTAAACATAGAAATGTATAAGAAATGAATTTTAATCAGAATAAATATCGGATATATTTCTTTAGATCATAAAACAACAAGAACTCAAGCCTAGCTTGAGGTATATAAAGCAAAAATTCACACTTTCC
>NW_021323096.1:0-255 GCF_001605985.2 Dendrobium catenatum | reverse complement strand
AATTGTATATGATCGAGATGGACGATTTACCTCCAAATTTTGGAGAGGCATGCAGTAGGATCTGGGTACAAAATTGTATTTCAGTATAACTTTTCATCCATAGACAGATGAACAGTCTGAAAGGACGATTTCATAAAAATTTTTCAAATAAAATAAGTTATTTTATGAAGATTTTTTTAATAATTTTTTAAGCTAATATGCATTTATATGAATTTTATATTAAAAAATTGATTATAGTATTTTTATATTATTATA
>NW_021323095.1:0-297 GCF_001605985.2 Dendrobium catenatum | reverse complement strand
CTTGGTTTGTTAATTCTCACACGATTTTTAACAATGATGGCAGTAGTAATAATTTCTATCATTCCAATCCTGGTAGGATTTGGATTAAGTGGAACTCGCAGCTTATTTCTTTTTATCCCCTTTTTATTTCTTCTCAAATTATTCATGGCACTATTACTGTGGGGTCGCAATCTCCTGTTTTACTTTCTGTTATTTATGCTGCTAATAATATTACTGACATAAATATTTTATGGGAGCAGTTGAGGAGTTTGGTGCCGGACCCCTCCATGGCTTGGGTTATCATGGGGGATTTTAACT
>NW_021323094.1:0-214 GCF_001605985.2 Dendrobium catenatum | reverse complement strand
ATGTCAAGGGTTCTCAAGCAAGGAAACAAAATTTTTTTGATTGTGTGAAACAAAGTTGCTTGGAATCGAAAAGAGGCCTAAGACAAGATGTCCCTACAAGGTGGAACTCCACTTTCATAATGTTAGAAAGTGCTCTCTATTACCGCAGGGGCTTTCCAACATTTGGAGTTGGGTGATTCCAACTACAAATCATGTCCAGAAAACTCAGAATGGG
>NW_021323093.1:0-796 GCF_001605985.2 Dendrobium catenatum | reverse complement strand
ATATCATTTAAATTCTTTAATGCTTCTTAGTATTCCTTTATATTAATTAAATAATCATTTATACTCTGGTATTCGTATTCCCTACTCTTTCTAAACTAAGTCTAAACCGTAAAAATAAAAATGACAAAATCTTGACCATGCATTCCATCGCAACCCTTAGGATTCCTACGTGCACCCTTCCTATTTCTCATATTGATATTATTCGCACACTGAAAATTATTGCTAACTCCTTCTCGCTTACAAAGTCCCTCATAAGAGATGAACCAAGCATCTCGTTCCCAATAATTATTTTATATCAGCCTTCATGTTGCAATTATCTAGCCCTCACTCCATCGTGTCACATCACCTCACATAAACTCTCCATACAACATTATTGTTGTTGCTTTAGTCATTTTCTAACACTGGATTATTATTTAGCATAAAATTTAATATACCTTCCTAATGTTGAATTATGCAACTATCATATTTCTGCTTTCTCCTATTCTTTTTTATCCATTTCTTCATTTTTCTAATATGATTTCTCTCTGAGATTATTAACAATTGCTCCTCCCGCTTGTTCCTTGTTGACCTTGTTTTTGCCCTAACCCTTAAGTCAAAGGGTTTGACTTGGTCAAATTGACCAAGCCAGGCCCAAAGACCACTTCTCTTGCATTCAATGGGTCAAAACAAAGTCTGTTGAGCCCTGACCTAAGCCCCTGGTCAACCTAGTTAATTTTATAATATTCAAATTATATAATATTCAAATTATATTTTCTCATTAATTAAAATGTTTTAAAATAACTTTAATTTTTTTAAA
>NW_021323092.1:0-273 GCF_001605985.2 Dendrobium catenatum | reverse complement strand
ATTTCTTGCCTACTGCCAACTACATATGTTTTAGTGGGTAAGGATAGGATCATGTGTAATCTCTCTTAAGGTATTAAGTAATGAAGAAGGAGCTATAAGTCAAAGGAATTTTGGCAAGTTTGGCCTTGACCACTTAGCTATAATGACACTTTAATTGTCCTATTAAAAATAATTATTTGTGTAAAGTTTGATATTTTTTTAATACATAATTAATCACTCAAATTATTAGAAAATAAAAAAAATATTATATGAATTTTTTATTTTTTATATTTA
>NW_021323091.1:0-211 GCF_001605985.2 Dendrobium catenatum | reverse complement strand
GTTTGACTATAAGCTCGTTGAAATCGGAGTTCATATGATCCCGAAATTATTTTTTGAAGTTTCTAACTGGTTTTTGCCTCGAGATTTGTGCCCGATCAAGATAATTTTTGCATGTCATATCTATATAAGACGGATTATTAAAAATAGTCTTGTATTTTTTATACGCATTGTAACAATTGCAAACACCTTTTATATTCTATATAATCTTATG
>NW_021323090.1:0-265 GCF_001605985.2 Dendrobium catenatum | reverse complement strand
GATCTGAATATCCCCCAACGATGTATAAACATAAAATCTAAGCCCATTGATTTTTTTTTTTTGGTCAGTTGTGTAACGAGAAAATGTCTCAGAATAATAGTAACGTTGTAATTGGATGGAAGAAAAAATAAACTAATAAAGCTCATCTCAAGATCTATGATCATTAACAAGAACATCAACATGTATAAGCAGATTCATCTTGATTTTTTTTTATCTCAAAAGTATTACTTTGTATAACCCTTTTTTGGGGTCTATCACTCTATCA
>NW_021323089.1:0-213 GCF_001605985.2 Dendrobium catenatum | reverse complement strand
AAAAGAAATAATTAAACCCAATATCAAAATTCAAAAATATTATGATAAATGTGCTTCCTCATTAAAGAACGAACACCTCATATCAAACCAACCCACAGCTGTCTATCCTTAGGCCTTGATACGTCGTCAAAAATTTATCTTAATCGGGCGCGAATCTCAATGCAAAATCAAGTTGGAAACTTTAAAAACTAATTCGGAGACCACATGAACTCC
>NW_021323088.1:0-842 GCF_001605985.2 Dendrobium catenatum | reverse complement strand
ATCCTTCTGCTCAATTTGTTATACATCAAGGTTTTTTGTTCAAGGAAACTAGACTTTGCATATCAAAAAGTTTTTTGAGAAAACAACTTGTGAAAGAATTGCATAATAGAGGTTTGGGAGGACATTTTGGGCAAGGAAAAACATTTGCTTTAGTTGAAGAAAAGTATTTCTGGCCCCACATGAGAAAAGACATTGCTAAATTAGTAAAACAATGCAAGGTTTTTGAACAACTTAAGAAGGTTACTGCTAAATATAAGACTGAGGCTGATAAACATCGAAAAGAAGCAATTTTCAATAAAGGTGACTTAGTGATGGTTTACTTTTGTCGCCAAAGGTTTCCTGTTTGTACTTTTAAAAAGCTAAGTAAAAAGAAATTTGACCCTTTTCGTGTGATTAAAAAATTAGGTGCTTATTTGCTAGATTTACTAGATACTGTTAGCACTTCACCTGTTTTTAATGTTTCTGACCTGTCTTTGTATGAAGGAGATTCTGACGATTTTATAGATATTGAAACTTTATCACTCTCTGCTCTTTTGGTAAAGTCTGAAGATCAAATCGAAGATGTTCTTGTTGAGAAGGCTATTCAAACAAGACATGGAGAACACAAAAAGTTTTTGGCCAAATGGAGCAATCGGTCATTGACTGACTGTACCTGGATTAATGCTGCTGATCTAAAAAAGAAAATTTTGGAACTTTTTGAACGAGTTGCTGATATGTTCTCATCAGGAGCTGAGAATTTTCCACCAGGGGAGAATTGATGCTATCAAGGATTTATGTACTTTTTATTTTGTTTGAACAATAGTACATTTTGTTTTCTATTTTATTTTCTTTTCTTTTTTTTA
>NW_021323087.1:0-294 GCF_001605985.2 Dendrobium catenatum | reverse complement strand
CTCTACGTCAGGTGGGAGGACGCAATAAAAATTCCATTCATTGATACACATTCTTGAGTTTAAATGTCCTGTTTTATGTTGTGGTGAGCATGCCTTGCGTTGTCCAGTACTTCAGCTACTAACTGTAACTTTCCATCACTCGTAGTCTTTTATTCTTCTGATACCTGTTGTTGAACATCTTTGTTATTTTTATTTTTCATTTATCTTATATTCATAATGATTTGTTACATGAATTAACTCTTTTATTTTAATTTATGCAGGTTGTAGACTATGGCAGACGATGCTGATGTAAGT
>NW_021323086.1:0-226 GCF_001605985.2 Dendrobium catenatum | reverse complement strand
TGAAGATTTTCCGTTGTCAGTTGCCTAGATCAAATCCCTTCTACTCAAGTGAACCTCCTAAGCGTAATGGCGCCGATATACCAACCATTACTGGAGGTAATATACAGAAATGTCTTTAAGCTAACCCTTAATCATTGCATGGAACTTGATAGTAATTGTACCTTTTTCTGGAGAAAATGCTCATTTTCACTCAAACTATTCTTTAGAAGTTTTTATTAATTTCAGT
>NW_021323085.1:0-203 GCF_001605985.2 Dendrobium catenatum | reverse complement strand
AACTCTGCATTGACTGTTCATCGTACTGTACGAACTATATCGTACTGTACGATACATCTCAATGTCCACCAATAAGCAGATTTCGGCTCTATTGGTCGTACTGTACGACCTACATCGTACTGTACGACCTACATCGTATTGTACGATAAGCTTCCCGCATAATTGCCTACCGTATTGTATGATATCTCTTCTTCGTACAATAC
>NW_021323084.1:0-352 GCF_001605985.2 Dendrobium catenatum | reverse complement strand
GGTATAGAGAAGTGAAATGTATGTATGTAAAAATATGAAAGTAATATATATGTTTTAAAAAGTGGAAGTGAAGTTTGTTTGGTTTAAAGGTGGAAGTATATGTTAAAAGCATTTCGCATGATGATTGTAGAAAAGTAAAGTGTTTGCTTTGTGAAAATGTGTATGTTAGAGAGAGTAGTTTGTGTTAGATGAAAATTTGATAGAAATTGGAAACATTGAATAGCAAAAGCCCTCTCCCTCTACTTCTCTCTCTCTCTCTCTCTTTTCTTCTTCCCCTTTCTTGTTGCCTTGGGGTGAATGTTGGAAAGGTATACAATATGAGTTCAAAAGCGGAATGTTCAAAAGCAAAGTC
>NW_021323083.1:0-260 GCF_001605985.2 Dendrobium catenatum | reverse complement strand
GGGATAAAGGCTTGATGTTGTTGTTGTTGTTGTTGTAGTAGAATTCTTCTTCTTTTTTTTTATATCTTGTAAGTTAATTAAGGAGAAAAAATAAAAAAAGTATTTTATAAGTTATTGATTTTAATGGATATATTAGACATTAATTGAATGCAATCTTCAAATTTTTTTTCCTGATTTTAAATTTTTTTAGTAAATTTCCTTTCTTATTAAAGGAATAAAATGAGAGAACTTGAGAGTTTGAGATTATTTTAAAAAAATAT
>NW_021323082.1:0-302 GCF_001605985.2 Dendrobium catenatum | reverse complement strand
TATAGGCGCAAGCCCTTATAGTTAATTACCCCTCCCGTTCACAAGAGAGAACTTTCAATTAAGGATAGTCGTCAATCAGATACGTATAGATACGAGTTACCTGGCATATAGTAGCAGCAATGGGTTTGAGATTGGAGAACTGAATTTGGATTTGGTGATTTGGAAAGTATTGAAAAATTTGATATTTAAAATATGAAATTTCACCACATAGCACTTAAAGCGGATGGTGGGGAAATGGATGATAGACCCGATCAAGATCTCATGATTCTGTCGTCCCGGGCCATCATGGTCCCTGGTCTACT
>NW_021323081.1:0-247 GCF_001605985.2 Dendrobium catenatum | reverse complement strand
ATCCTAATTACTTAGGCAGTTTCCCACTGAACATCTCAATAATTTCTTAAAGATTAATTAAACATTTTTATCAGTTTATCTATATAACAGTGAAAAGACAAAGAGAATTTAAGCGTAGTACTAATTAGTATTGTTGTGAAAATCGGATCGGACATCGAACCAGAAAGAGGATATGATGGTTCAATTGATGGTTGACTAGGTTGAACTGGGTGACACAATAAATGACATATAAATCTTAGTAGGTAAC
>NW_021323080.1:0-501 GCF_001605985.2 Dendrobium catenatum | reverse complement strand
CCTTAGAAGTTGCCTAATGATGGGTCTTACGACCTAGTACTTTAAGCTAAGTGGCCCGAGTTATGGGTCATACAACCAAGTCCTATAGACTAGGATGACCAAGTGAGGGGTCTAGGGTTGTATTATCACCTAAACATTTGACTCAGAGGTCGGACTTATGACTTCTATTAGAAGTGGCCCGGGGTTTTAATTGGGTTTAGGGTTTAGGTCAATTTCCACCTAAAACTTTCCCCGAAGGTCGGGCTTATGGCTTTCCTACGAAAGTTGCCGAGTAGCGCGTCTTACAACCAAGTCCTTATAAACAAAGTTGCCCATTAATTTTGAGTTTAAGTATTTGGAGATTTGTTATTTAGAGAAATTGAAAGGGGTTGTAAATTAGTTTTAGTTCATGATTTTGACATCTTGGAGTTTTGACATTGCATTAGTGTTTTGATTGCTCCGTGTTTGCAGTCTTTTCCCTACTACAGTAGTTCACTTCTTCTTTTTTACCCATCTGTTTAG
>NW_021323079.1:0-533 GCF_001605985.2 Dendrobium catenatum | reverse complement strand
TTTGTTGATTTAAAAAAAACTTTTGAACTAGAAAGCTGCTTTCTAAAATAACTTTAAAAATTTATTTTATCTATAGCAACTTTATAAAGTAGTAAAAAAAGTCGTCCCAGACTTCATGTTCACAACTTTCTTACTGTTTTGTTCTTCATATCACAACCATAGTTTCAATTTTGCCATTACTTTTCAAAGTTGTTAAAAAACTTTCTATGAGGAAGTTGCTTTCTACAACAATTTTTAAATAGTTTACTTTCTTCATTTCATTCATCCCTAACGGATCCTATGAGTGACATCAGCCTTCTTCAAAAGCGAGAAATTTTTTTTATATGCATGATTATAAATGTTATGAAAATTCTCTTTATAATTTTTTTTTGTAAGTACGTAGGCTTATATTATTTCTATGCATGATTCTATATTTTGAGATAAGTTTTTTTTTTTCTGTTTAACTTCAAAGTTTAGTTATGTCACTAAATTTATTTTGTGATAAATATGATAAACATATTAATTAATTATACACTCATAAAAAGATTTCATAA
>NW_021323078.1:0-1780 GCF_001605985.2 Dendrobium catenatum | reverse complement strand
ATTAAGCAAAAAATAGAAAATTAGGCATGTAGGAGTTAGTTAATGCCAATAAGTAGCAAGTTTCTAAAATAACGCTTCATCTTAAAATAACCTATCTCATGATACCATACTACCAAACATGGTTAATTATAGTAATTGTTGCGTACTGGATGATTCGTGGCGGTAGAGAAATATAAAGTTTATGTCTTAGTTTATACGAATGAAAGATCCAACACACAATCTGATAAGAGAGAGGGTGCAATATTTATAAGCGACATCATAGATATTTATATGAAAAACCATAAAAATTGGAAAAATCATAGGGCTTGACCCAGTTTAAATTAATCAACTAGTATTTGCAGTTGATTACAAATGAGGCCCTTCTTTGGGGAGAAAGCCTTGGCTTGATGTAAAAAATATACATCATATAGAGTGCATTACATGGTCGAAATTGGAAGATTAAGAATTGATATGTTCGTTTGGTCGGCTGAAACATAGTTGGCTGGCAACGGAGGTTGGAAAAATCGTATTCGGGTAACGGTGGTAGAAAAAAAGACCATAGTTAGTGAGCAACGGAGGTCAGAAAGACAGAAGGGAGAGAAAAACCATAGTTATGTGAAGGTGGTTGGAAGGACCATAGTCGGCGGGCAACAGAGGTCGAAAATATCATTGTCAGGCGACAAATTGAAGGTCGGAACACCCGTAGTTGGTAGGTGCAGTGGTTAGAAAGACTGTTGTTTAGTGAAAGTTTATCAATAATTGGAAGCCAAGTGAAAGTCCGGTATTAGTTGGTGGTTGAGTGTATTAATTCCGATGAAAGATGGTAGTCTGGAAGAACTTCGATGTTAGTCAGTTGTTTGGCAGAAGTCCGGGCGTCAGTTAGCGCGGTTTGGCAGAAATCTGACGTCAGTTAGTGGTCCAGCAGATCGAAATTGGGCGTCAGTTGGTGGTCTGACGAAAGTCCGGACAATAGTCGAGGATCAAGGAGCTTAGTGGCAAGAGAGAATCTCAGATGTTGATTCCCTTGATCGTGGATCATTTACTGGACATTTGAATGTTATAATGATATCATAATTTAGCGATCTTGGGCTTGTTGGATTCGTCTTGTCAAGCCGCTCGATTTTAATATAAGCATGTCATGTTTACAAACTATTTGTTAATCCAAATTATTGTTTGAACCTTCCAAATCTACTTTGAATCTTTGATTTGGACTCATTTGAGCTCGGATTGAGTCGAATTTGGTGTCATTGGGTTCATATTTTTGAGGCGTTCAGTTCGATTATAAGTTTGATGAAATCAGAGCTTAGATGGTCCTAAATTTAATTTTTGAAGTTTCCAAATTGATTTTGCTTTGAGATTCGTGCCTGATTAAGATAATTTTTTGATGCTATATCAGTGCTAAAAAATTTAAATATGTAGAGTGTGCGTTTTATATATCAGTGTTGTATAAAAATTTAGCACACATATAAAAGTAGTAAGTCATAATTTTTTTTTTTTACATAAAAAACAAGAAAGTAGGAAAAAGGGGTATAACCCAGTTGAAATATTCATTATATAGAGAGGAATACGACCATCCTCCCTTTCTCACAATTGAAGAGGATGAGATTATTTGAGAACAAATATCTCATTTTCTTGCGTGGAATAAGGATGATAGAAATCAAGTGTCTATAGATTGATAGTTAACATAACAGGAGGGCTTGATTCCTCCTATAGTGATTATAGAAGTCTAATGTTCACAGACAAATAATAACAAAATTAAATCTTGGCAAAAGTCAAAAGATGGAGGCAATCGCTAGTGGTT
>NW_021323077.1:0-262 GCF_001605985.2 Dendrobium catenatum | reverse complement strand
TATAACTTTTAGCTGCACTAAAGAAAGCATGATTTCTGAGGTTTTGTTTGGTTTTATCCTTAAACATATGTTTGTTTATCCATAAATGTTGTCCCAAGCACGTTTTGTTATTATGTTAAATAAATATTAAATTAGTTGACCTCTTTTCTTTCCTTTTTCTTTTTTAGACGATGGAAACAATTCTTAACATGCTTACAGAAGATGGAATTGCTCATGATTTATTTGTTGTCATGCAAGCAATTAGGTAATTTCTAATTATTTT
>NW_021323076.1:0-228 GCF_001605985.2 Dendrobium catenatum | reverse complement strand
TTTGGGCTTGGTCAGAGACTGGAACGTCTTCATGCGGGTTTGGGGCATATCTCACGTCCAGAGATGTTTCTATTGGATCGGAATCGATCTGGATTGGATCACGATCGTAGTTCCGTTTGCGAGGCGACATAATCTGTGGAGGCGGAGGATTTCGCCAACGCAATGGAAGCTCGAGCGGAGGGTATTCCGGCAGTGGATCACGCCATCGGAGCGAGAGTTCGAGCGGAG
>NW_021323075.1:0-211 GCF_001605985.2 Dendrobium catenatum | reverse complement strand
GAATCCAAATCAAGGTGTCATTGGATTCCCATTGACTCAATACACCTTGACCAGCCCAACCCTTGGGCTCACTTGGGTCAAGAGTTAGGATAACCCAAAGTGCCCAAAATCACTTGGGATTGAGCCAATTCTCAACCTAAGCCCAATTGAACTTGATCAACACCTCTCATAGGAGGCCCTAGGTCCAACACACCTCCTCCAGCCAGCCCAT
>NW_021323074.1:0-482 GCF_001605985.2 Dendrobium catenatum | reverse complement strand
TTTTACCATTTTTATTAAGAGATTAATAGGTAATTTTTATCATTGCTTGAGGACAAGCAAGAGTTTAAGTTTGGGGGAATTTGTTAAGTGTAAATTATTTATTATTTGTTATGTTTAAATTCTAAAAAAATATATTATTTTAGTGGTGTTTGTATAAGAAATGTTGATGAGAAGGCAAAAATTTATAAGTGTTAAACATCACCATAGAGGCATCATCAAAAATATTATAGTGTATGCTTTCACAACACCTCGATGCTATTTTCAGACATGGAAACATCAAATTCTCTATTTTCTTGTTTTATGCTAACCCCAAGGTTAGCACCGTAGTGTAACATAGCATCGATGTGCCCAAATTCAGCACCACAATATTAGTGCCAACATTCATATTCAAGCATCACAACACTTAACTTCTAGACCACCATGGTGGAGTAGTTGTTAACATAAGGAGTCATGCCAACTCAGGGAAAAGATGTGTCATTTTA
>NW_021323073.1:0-286 GCF_001605985.2 Dendrobium catenatum | reverse complement strand
CGTCGCAAACATCGAAAATGGGTTCTCGGAGTTTTAGAGTTAGAGAGTTATACCTTGGCGGCCGGCGGTGTTAGCTCGAGGATCGAGGGAGAAAGACATCATTTAATTTATAACTAATTACCAATTATATATAATTAATTATATTTGACATATAATTAACTATATACAATTTATAATTAATTATAAATTAAATATATATGATTTATAATTAATTATAAAATAATTATAATTAATACATAATTAATTATATTTAATTTCAAAATTAATTATAAATTCATTAGATTTA
>NW_021323072.1:0-289 GCF_001605985.2 Dendrobium catenatum | reverse complement strand
ATCCCTATCTACTGCTGAAACTGAATACATTGCATTAAGAAGTTGTGTGGAATAAGTACTTTGGTTGAAATAATAGTTGCTTGATTTATGATTACCTACAGGCACTATTCCAATTTATTGTGATAACACTAGTGCTATTTGCATTTCTAAAAATCTTATTCAACATTAAAGAACCAAACATATAGACATCAGGCATCATTTCATAAGGGAACATGTATCCAAAGGAGAAATTGAACTCATTCATGTTTCTGCAGAAAATCAACTTGCAGATATTTTTACAAAACCTTTA
>NW_021323071.1:0-218 GCF_001605985.2 Dendrobium catenatum | reverse complement strand
AACGAGGTCTCACAATCTCCCCACCTTAGAAAAATGTTATCCCGACATTTCCCTACAGGTGCGAGACAAAAACAACGCAAAACAAATCGATCTAAATCCAAATCAAAATCAAAACTCGTCGAAATCCTTACATACACACAATGCAATCAATCACATGTCAATCACTATGTATGCAGAATGAGTAGAATGGATTCATTCTATCAAACTATCAACCAAAC
>NW_021323070.1:0-335 GCF_001605985.2 Dendrobium catenatum | reverse complement strand
ACCTAATAAATAAATAAATAAATAAATAAATAAATAACCGAAGTGTGATCCAATTGATGATCTAATTAATTTATTTTTTTTATTTTTTATTCAAAATATATCGGTTAATCCCATTGTAAGCTTAAAAAATGTTTTTTTTTTTAAATGGATTGATGGGGTCAGATTTTTTAATTATTGTGGTGTTAAATATGCTGAAAGAACAAATTTTTTGCTTGAAAAATTATCCTACACGCAATAGTGGAATTAAAAAAAAATTAATCAGTGGGTATATATTAATTTTATTTTTTGAGAGCGTACAACAACAACAACAACAACAACATCAAGCCTTTATCCCA
>NW_021323069.1:0-258 GCF_001605985.2 Dendrobium catenatum | reverse complement strand
AGCGCTGTTAGAAGGTTCAAACCGCAATTTGAGTTAACAAACGATCTCCGATTTTACCTTGATTGGGAGGGGGCGAATGACGCGTGTATCCCGAATCAAAGGTGAAGAATGGTCTATTTTTAGACCGTTACTGTCTTTTTGAGGTCGAGGTTAAGACCTTGCCCAACGAGTAGAAGCCCAACATGGAACTGTTTAAAGCTTGCAATTGATTTGAAGTATCTTCGCATTTGCTCGAATATTCCTGAAATATCATCCTGA
>NW_021323068.1:0-287 GCF_001605985.2 Dendrobium catenatum | reverse complement strand
AATCAATTGGAAGAGCAATACGATAAATCAATAAAATTAATAAATTCGTCAAATCAATCAATCAATCAAACTCAGTCTATACTATCAAGTCGATCAAACCAATCAGAAGGATAATATGATAAATTTATACAGTAGCAGGTCGAATCAATGTAGGATCAATAGTATCAATGAATCTATGAATCTATGCCGTCTATGTCCATATCAATATCCATAATAAATAATCAATAATCAATGCTCAATGGTCAATCAATGAAATCAATCGATGAAATCAATAAATTCGGACGATA
>NW_021323067.1:0-1067 GCF_001605985.2 Dendrobium catenatum | reverse complement strand
GCTTTCTAGTACGAAAAATTCAAATTCAAAAAAAATTTGTACTAGAAAGTCATTTTAGAAAGCCAGACGAAGGTCATCCCAAACGAAGCCTAAATTTATTGATAGGCAAACATCTAAGGCTTTATTTGGAACGATTTTCTTACAGCTTCTTAATGCAACTTTTTTGTATACAAATTTTAATTTTTGTACTAATAGAAAGCTGTTTTAAGAAGTAGTATGAAAGTCATCCCAAACGAAATCTAAGTCCCTTTCATCGTATGAGCAACAACCACAAATGTACATATAATACTTTTTTTTAGTTTTTACAATAAGAAAATTGATAAGCTAAAATTAAAATTAAAATAAAGATAAAAAATAGGTCTTCAATGTATCACACCAACTGAGATAAGAAAAACGAAATGAAATAGCGATAAGAAGTTGATCGGAATTCAATACATATAAGGCATTGTTTCATTAAACTCACATGGCATGACTGAGATCGTCTTTATGAGTTGACTCTTACTATGTGTGTGAACAAGATGCAGGAAATTATTTTATTTTATTTTTTATTCTTTTTTAGAATTTTCAGAAAATTAATCATAAATTTATCCATATACATTCATATATACTAAGCATCGAATCTGAAAAGAAATTATTCTGTGTGGAGTCTGAATGAGAAGAATCGTCTAGACTGTGAGCTAGTGTACACATAGTATGTACAAAAATTTCATGTGTTGTGTACAAATGTGTACACAGTGTGTATGCTGACATGTCTAAAAGGTTCTTTCCGTACGTCCGGATTCCACACATAATAATTTCTCAAAATCCAGACTTTATGATTGGAGTCAAAGCACCTAACCACTACATAACATTTTATTTAGTTTAAGTTTTATCGAAGCGTTGATTAATTTGTTTCTTCTGCTATCTACTGTGTACCTGTGAGAACACAGCTTAAAACAGATTTTGTCCCATATCAATCACTTTGTACTTCATACTTATTAAACACCTCTATATATACTACTGTATTAATTTCATATGGTCAATATAAGAGATCCCACTTCTTTTCAAATATTTCGTTTCTTCCTTTC
>NW_021323066.1:0-273 GCF_001605985.2 Dendrobium catenatum | reverse complement strand
AATGCACGATTGTCACTGCAAAGTATGAAATCCTGATATAACAAGTAGGTTTCCCACTGTTTGAGTGCATGAACTATGGCGTATAATTCTTGTTCATATGCCGCCCACTTCTGGCGTGCTGGGCTGAGTTTGTCACTAAAGAAGGCCACTGGACGACCCGACTGGGAGAGTACTGCACCGATGCCAATAGAGGAAGCATCTGTATCCACTGCGAAGGGCTGGTCGAAGCTGGGAAGTGTGGGTCTCCGAAAGGATTCTGCTCGTGTGGTTCGA
>NW_021323065.1:0-204 GCF_001605985.2 Dendrobium catenatum | reverse complement strand
TTTTTTTTTTTTTTTTTTTTGGACATTTAGGTCACTTAAGAAAAACTAACGCACACATCACATACACAAACTTCAAATCCAAGACCTTTGGTTGGTAGCCAAAACTCATAACCTATAGATCAAGATGATCTACATGCAAATTGAAAATGTTCTAAGGAAAACAATCGTGATAAGTCTGTTGTGATGACAATTTAATAGCTGAGC
>NW_021323064.1:0-302 GCF_001605985.2 Dendrobium catenatum | reverse complement strand
AGCTAATCAAAATGTAGGAGTTATTGCCAAAATTGTAAGAAAATTTTATATTTTTTATTTAAATTAAAAAGAAAAGGGAATAGAGCTAGGGCTATGATATGGTAGGGTTGTCGATAAATGACGTGATTTTGGTTTGATATGAAAAATTTCAGGTTTAAGTTGACTCATTTAATAAACGGGTTGGATTTGATTCCTGCATAGTAACTTGTTTATTAAACGGGATGATTTTGGGTTGATTTGTCAACCTGATTTTGGCAAAAAATGATTCATTTAATATTTTTTCTTTAAATTCTTTTATTTGT
>NW_021323063.1:0-202 GCF_001605985.2 Dendrobium catenatum | reverse complement strand
AAAATCTTGATCTTCTTTCGGTAATACATGTTCAAGTTATTGCTAGTCTCAGGCGGATAGACTAGCTGCATTGTAAGTAGGTGTCCGTGGTAATAAACAAGTGGAAGTGTAGCACAAAGACTTACATTTGAGCGTTGATACATCATCAAAAAATTATCTTGGTCAGGCACAAATCTCAAGGCAAAATCAAGTTGGAAACTTC
>NW_021323062.1:0-891 GCF_001605985.2 Dendrobium catenatum | reverse complement strand
GAGGGTCCAGAGTGGCCCTCGAAGAACTCCCAGAAGCCTGTCGAGCTCGTTTCCCACCAGCCATAGCAAGGGATTTGAAAGGAGATGCAAGAGGAGAAGGGATGAAGTGGAAAGCCATGGCTGGATCGGCCAGAATTTAAAGAAATGGCCATATCGTCCAGGCCGATCGCAGAATCATCCAGGATGATATGCCTCAATAATTGCGTATAAGACGATTGGTCAAAAAGGCAGTCCGATCGGCCAGGACGATTAGACACATGCGATCGTCCCGAGGAGAAAATCCAGACGACCGTTGAAAAAGCATATCGACCGGGCCGATCAGGTGTATCGTCTAGGACGATGCACAATAATTCATCATACCGGACGAAGTTAAAACATTTTAAATCTCTGCCACGTGTATCATCTAGGACGAACAGTGGATCGGCCAGGCCGATGGTTCAATAATGGATCGTCCGGGGCCGTTTTTAAGGATTTAAACGTGCTGACATGTGGATCATTCAGGACGATCCAGTGTATCATCCAGGATGATGCACATAAAATGCATCGGCCAGACGAAATATTTTATTGGCAGGACTATCATCATGAATGCAACAGAGTTTGATCAGATCGTCCAGAACGATATGGTATCGTCCAGGACGATGAGTTACAGTAAGCACATAAAAGGTCAACAGATGGAATTTGAAGAGATTTTATCTAATCGTCTAGGATGATACAGGTATCGGCCAGGACGATGTGACTGGAATTTGAAACCAAGAAAAAGATTGTGATGATCAAGGCCCTCAAAAATAAAACAAAATAAAGCAAACAAAAACACAGTAATAGAAAGCTAAAAACAACGAAAACGAATATTTTTGAATTTTGATTTTTCTAATTTTTTTTATTTTAACAAGG
>NW_021323061.1:0-247 GCF_001605985.2 Dendrobium catenatum | reverse complement strand
ACAATTTTCTATTTGATTTTTGGGCTTCCTTCAAATGTGGCTTGTGGCTACCATAGGTCTTAGTTGCTTTTGCCATGATTGAGCAAAGTTTAAGAGTGGATGGTTCCCTTAGGGCATCTCCAACCGAAAAACTCATTTTTCACTCCAAAATGTAGTAATACACCAAAATGCAGTAACTTGTCTCCAACCGAACTCCATTTTCTAACACAAAAAAAAGAATATTCCTAATATATTCTTCTCCATATTT
>NW_021323060.1:0-226 GCF_001605985.2 Dendrobium catenatum | reverse complement strand
TCCACACTAGAAGCAAAATGGCTTCCAACACTGCTCTTCTCTTCACATTCTCCCTTCTCCTCGCCCTCGTCTTCTCTAACAATTACTCACCGTGCCACGCCGCTCGCCTTCTGCTTGAAGACACCGAAGAGCCAGAACTCCCTCCTTTCCCAGAATTCCCGGATTTACCCAAACCAGAATTGCCACCGCTTCCCGAGCTTCCTCCCTTCCCTGAATTCCCCGCTTT
>NW_021323059.1:0-276 GCF_001605985.2 Dendrobium catenatum | reverse complement strand
GGTTAATTTCAGATTTATCACCCCCGACAAATGATTGTGGGAGGTGAATGATTTTTTTGTTTTAAATTTTTAGGTGATATATTTCATTTCAAGAATTTGGATTTTTGTTGAATTTGAGATTTAAGATTTGAGATTTGACCCCTCCGGTTGAGATTTCCAATCAACGCGGCCATCATCGGGGTGACATTAATGTCACTTGTATTTTCGTAGGATTTTAGGAGGCATTTTATTATTTCAAGTCATGTCGACTCCAATCCTTTCAAGGAGGAGGATGAA
>NW_021323058.1:0-287 GCF_001605985.2 Dendrobium catenatum | reverse complement strand
AAAATTTTGTAAAGGCTTCTCCGCCTTGATGTGGGGGAAAAAGGAGAGTCACTTTTGGTAATGGTACAATACTTGAAAAGGGAGTCTTCAACGAGTGGATGTAGGTCGTGTTTTACTGACCCACTATAAATCTTTGTGTCGTTTAAATTTTTGCTGCTTACTTACTGCAAGTTTTTAATTTCGTGGTTTAAAACTTTTCTGTAAAATAACTTGCTATGAATCGTCAACTAGTTTCAAATTTTTTAAATCCAATAGAATTTTTAAAATTACCAATTCACCCCTCTCTT
>NW_021323057.1:0-254 GCF_001605985.2 Dendrobium catenatum | reverse complement strand
AGTGTAAGTTTTTTTATTGTATGTTTTCTTTTTTTTTGTTTAGTTTGATTTTCTTAAATTAAAATTCAAAAATTAAAAAATTGGAGGAAATCGTCCAGGACGACTTTTGGTTCGTACTGGACGATGTGAGATAAATTGGTTTGCATGCATTTTAACCGTTTCGAGAGCAGTTTTTAATTAGATTGTCTGTACGATATTACAATCGTCCAGGACAAAATTTTTTCTTTTCTCAAACGTCGGGACGATTGAATGCA
>NW_021323056.1:0-1269 GCF_001605985.2 Dendrobium catenatum | reverse complement strand
ACACAACCATCCATCCCAGCAGCCTATGGTTATAGCGGCATTGATGAGATAATCAGTCGAGGGGTGGCTACTCTCACTGAGAAGAAAGAGCAGATGAGGCAAGTATAAGCCGACATACTATTGCAATAATTTGAGATATAGGTGGAGCTAAGGTCATATAGGAAACAACAATGAAATAAGAAGGTTTAGGAGCCTGAGGAGAGTGAAGAGAATGAGGATAATTAGGTGTACTACATGTATATATTGTAAAATGTGATGAAGTTAATATTAAATTTGACAGACAAATTCATAGCATGTTATGCTTGTTATATATGTTTATATTAGTTTGTTATAATTGAAATAATCTATTGTAAATTATAATTGATTTCTATGCTAATAGAAGGCTTGGACTTTTTTTAGTATTTATTACACATTTCTGACAAATTTCCCTTTGGAAATCTTCGATAAAAACAATGATGATATTTTTGGCATGAAAACCTCAATTTTTTTGGTGGAAATTCTGCGAAAATTTTCGGAGAGAAATTCAATTGGAGTTATTGTTGCTCCAAGAAATTCTAACATAATTTTATTCTTTAGTTAAAGTTGTAATTTTTTGTCATTAATCCGTCGAAAATTTTTCCAATGGAAAATTTCTGGTGATAAAAACTTTAAGAGGATGTAGATATATAGGGAATAAGACTAGGTCCTTGTATTTCCCAATTTGGCCATGAGCAATATAAAAGTGATTGAAATGATTTTTCAAGGATTTAGTTGACGGTTTATTAGTTTTAGAGGTTGCTTATAAAATATATAAAGAGGTATGAAAAGTTTAGAGCAAGTTTTAAAGAGTAGTGAGTATCTTGAAGGAAATTAAAATAAACATGTATTCTCATCAACAAAAAAACATACACTTAAAGCTACTAAGCACCAAGCAAATAAAAACACTTTCCACACAAAAAATTTATTCCAAAGCTAAAAATTATAATGTACTTCATATATTTATAACAATTATAAGACTCTTGAGCAACCACTCTTGGTGGAAAAAATGAAGGGAAAAGAGGGAGGAAAAAGATGTATTTAGTGGTCATTAATGAGGAGCTCCAACCACCTTTTCTAAATGTTTCATCTATAGCTAGGCATGCGTATCCTTAGTGGAAAATAAAATCATAATACATAATAAATATGAATTTCATTTAAAATATTCTAAGTTATAAACTATTTGTTAGGCTCTTATAATTAGGTTTTATATATCTTTTTTCTTAAGCTTTAGTTTTAACTCTTTTAATTGAG
>NW_021323055.1:0-865 GCF_001605985.2 Dendrobium catenatum | reverse complement strand
TAATTGAGGAGACCACACATGTAGTATTTGATAAATCTAAAAATATGAAAGAGCCAAATGTTGAAGAAGATGAGATTGTAAAAAACTCCCAAAAGTTTTATAAAATAAATTTGAAAGAAAATATGGAAGAAAATTTTGAGATAGAAAATCCTTTGCCTAGAGATTTGAGATTTTTTAAAAACCACCCAAGAAATTTATTATAGGTGAACCTAGTGAGGGTGTAAGGACTAGGCGTGGATTAAATAAGGAAGTCAATCATTCATCCTTCATTTCAACTATAAAACCTATAAATATTGATCAAGCACTATCGGATGTATTTTGGATTTTGTCCATGCAAGAAGAGTTGAATCAATTTGTAAGAAATAAAGTTTGGGAATTAACTACAAGGCCGAAGGATCAAAGTGTAGTTGAAACTAAGTGGGTATTCAAAAATAAAATGAATAACTCAGGAGTGGTCATTAGAAATAAGGCTAGATTAGTAGCTAATGGGTATAATCAGATTGAAGGGATTGATTTTGAGGAGACTTTTGCCCCTGTAGCTAGACTTGAAGCAATTATGGTTTTGATAGCCTTTGCCTGTTTTAGAGGATTTAAATTGTATCAAATGGATGTGAAAAGTGCATTTTTAAAAGGGGTAATTGAAGAGGATGTTTATGTAGAACAACCTCCAGGTTTTGAAAATTCTAAATACCTAAATCATATTTTCAAGTTGAAAAAGGCTTTATATAGATTAAAATAGGCACCTAGGGCTTGGTATGAGAGGTTGAGCACCTTCCTACTTGAAAGATCATTTGAAAAAGGAAGTATGGATACAACACTTTTTTTAAAAAGATGTGGAAAGGATATACTCATTATTCAAATTTAT
>NW_021323054.1:0-434 GCF_001605985.2 Dendrobium catenatum | reverse complement strand
GTCCTGGCTGATCAGTTCAAATCAGAGGAAAATCATCTAGAGCATCGCCATGAATTTAATCTGGTCGATATTCATTGTCCATATACAACTAAGGTTTTTTGAATAGATCGTCCTGGTCGATCCTGCGATCGTTCAGTATGATGTGATCATATCAATCATCATTAATTACTTCCTTGATTCCTAAATCAATTTAGGCATAAATGTGTGATATCGTCCATGCCGATATCATGATCGTCCTGGTCGATTTCCAAAAATACAGAATACCTAAACTGATCATGGCGACAAATTCTTTCTATATTGAGAATATCGTCCTGGCCGATACAGGTATCATCGAGGCCAATCGGTTAATTATGGCTTCCTTAACTAAGAAATCCTGATTAGATCTTCTATTTTGAGCTCGATCGTCCAGGACGATATAAATATCGTCCGGGATG
>NW_021323053.1:0-217 GCF_001605985.2 Dendrobium catenatum | reverse complement strand
TGGATCATATTCATATCTATTTTTTTTACTCGAAAAAAATTGGGTTGGATTCTGGTTGATTCAGGTTTGGGTCAACCTTAAAATAATGACTTAACTGTTAGATTTTTATTATTTTTTTGTGAAATCCTCAAATAATTGTAATTTGGGTTATTTTTTAAGTTGTGTTTAAATTTGTAAATTGAATTCATTTCAGGTCAAGCCGATATAAAAATATCAC
>NW_021323052.1:0-226 GCF_001605985.2 Dendrobium catenatum | reverse complement strand
GATTCAAATCACATGACTTTACTTGATGAATTTGATGTGTTAAATAAAAATCATGGTGAGTTAGTTGAAGAGCTTGATTCATTAAAAATAACACACACATCACTTGAATCAGATTTTAAGAAGTCTAAGGAGATAGAGAAAAATTTGAGGATTAAAAATGAAGTTTTAAAAAGCACAAATTTTAAGATTTAAAATGATTTAGAAGCATGTAAGAAAACTAGGATGA
>NW_021323051.1:0-240 GCF_001605985.2 Dendrobium catenatum | reverse complement strand
GGTTGGCATCGTTATTTTCCCACACGAAGTGGGCATCATTGTTTTTCTACTAGGATTTTGGCCTTTTTCGGTTTTGGGTACGATACCCTCCCCTTTTTTTTCCTTTTTTTTTGTGAGCCTTAGAGACCATTAGGGTCATTTAGGCCTGTAGAGTAGGCCACCTATTTGTACCAGTGGGCACCGTTTGAATGCTTTTCTGTGCTGGTACCTTGCCTGGAGGGTACCCTTAGGGTGTGTTTA
>NW_021323050.1:0-295 GCF_001605985.2 Dendrobium catenatum | reverse complement strand
TTCATTCATCTGATTTTGGATCAAATTTTTTTAAGGCAAATTTTCCATTGTCATGTATGAACACTTTACAACCAAAAACATGTAAATGAGATAAATTAGGTGTTCTTCCTTTTAGTAACTCATAGGGTATTTTATTTAATTTAGATCTCACATTCACCCTATTCAAAATATAACATATAGTGATAACCACCTCAGCCCAAAAGTATTTAGGAAGTGAGTATTCTACCAACATTACTCGGGCAGCTTCTATTAATATTATATTTTTCCTTTCGACTACCCCATTCTGCTGAGGGGT
>NW_021323049.1:0-429 GCF_001605985.2 Dendrobium catenatum | reverse complement strand
ATAATTGATCGATCATATCATCGAGAATGATCATAGAATCATACTTAACGATCTGTAAGAAAAATCTTAATCTTCTACAAAATCTCCTAGACGTCCCAAACTATTTGATGGATAATATAGTCTATTTTTGAACTAACTGTATATAATGATCTCTAAATTATCCTGAACGATCAGTTATATTTCTATATCATCCAGATTTATCTCCTAGATATCCCAAACTATCTGTTAGATAACAAAGTATATTTTTGAACTAACCATATAGGACGATCTCTAAATTATCCTGGATTATCAATTATATTTCTATATCATCTAGATTTATCTTCTAGATGTCCCAAACTATCTACTGGATTATAATGCATGATTTTGAACTAATCATACATGACGATATCCACATCATCCTAGATGATCAAAATAAACATTATGTTTTAA
>NW_021323048.1:0-362 GCF_001605985.2 Dendrobium catenatum | reverse complement strand
TCAAATTTACATCTCAAATTTAAAATAAAAATCTAGATTCGATCCTGTAGGGTTATCCTAATAATCAACAGTTATATAATCAATCCCAAGCAGTTATAATTATGAAATTAAAATGCATTACTTTTGGCCACATTTGGCCATGCTCTTTTTATTTAAAAAGGGGGTCTTTAAGCGCGGCGGGTACCTGTGCAAAGAGTTATATATTATTATGTATTAACTGCCCCCTTTTATTTTAGCTCCTTGTATGAGCATGGCCACATGCATAAGACTGCACAAGTATAATTTGCTCCTAACCTAGGGGTAAATCTAACGAACAATCAAACACAGAGTGCAGGAAATAAGTAAATAAACACATCAATTCT
>NW_021323047.1:0-289 GCF_001605985.2 Dendrobium catenatum | reverse complement strand
TAGGCGCAAGCCCCTATAGTTAATTACCCATCCCAATAATGAGTGAGAACTTTCGATTAAGGCTAGTCTTCAATTAGATACGTAGAATATACGTGTTATCTGGCATATAGTAGCAGCAATGGGTATGGAATTTTGGAAATCTGAAGATTTGGATGTTTGAGAATTTGAAGGTTCATATGTTTGGAATTTGGGTTGAGAGATTTGATTTTTAAAACTGGAATTTTCACCATCTGGAACTTAAAGTGGATGGTGTGGGAATGGATGATAGACCCGATCAAGATCCCATGGT
>NW_021323046.1:0-296 GCF_001605985.2 Dendrobium catenatum | reverse complement strand
TTACTCGTGGGTATAGTATAGCTAATAAGCTGCATCAAGATTGGCATGATTACTTTCAAATGCCTGTTCAACTTTGAAATTGGTTTAATTGATTCAGTAACGCGTAAATCAGACCTAGAGACAAAAGAAAATGAATGAATGGCTCCGTCGAATATTTTCAACATATCAAGCACCAACAAGAACTATAATATGCATAAGCTGTGAAAACAAACCCTTGAAAATGAAACATCCATGAACCAGAACAAAACTAAAAAAGTAAAGCAAACAAACTTGTATGGAAACATTAAAGATAAGAT
>NW_021323045.1:0-265 GCF_001605985.2 Dendrobium catenatum | reverse complement strand
AGCTGTGTGCCTCCGGAAGGTGGAATCCCTGAAATTTATCCTGTCCACATGCTATCCAAAGAATTCTGGACGCGTTCTAAATGCTGCCTTGAAGTTTAGAGCCTAAAAGCTGCTGTCCAGAAACATCAGATTGCTGTCCAAGGAGTCCAGATCAAGTTGGATGGCTGTCCTCCACCCTGAAGTTGCCAAACTGCTGTCCACGGACAGCTAGGAGTTGTGTGCTGCTGCCCGCCACCTTGCAAGCATCCAAACATTCGCATCAGAG
>NW_021323044.1:0-1550 GCF_001605985.2 Dendrobium catenatum | reverse complement strand
AGACTCAACACTGGACGATATTCATATTGACCAGGATAATAGGCTCAAGTCAGAAAGAATCAGCCGCCAAATCTCTTTAGGTATTCTTTATTTTTTGACATCGTCCATGACATCGTCCCGGACAATGCAGCATAATTATGCCTAAATTAATATAGTAATTAAGAAAAGCAATTAAGGTTTGATTGCATGATCACATCATCCTCGATGATCGCAAGATCATCCGGGATGATCTATTAGACGATTGACATTGGTCAACTTCTATTCAGGGAGATGCTTAGGACGAGTTTCATAGATTTAAACTAACCGCCCGCGATGATCGTGAGATCGGCCTTGACGATCAAGCTATTTTTGTATCGTCCATACATTCTTTCAGAGCGATTGTCTAGACGATATTCAAGGATCTTTACTGATCATACAGGACGATATTATATCGGCTTGGACGATATGACCAAAAATCTTATGATCATCCCAAACTGTCTAGGCTGATTGAGCAAAATTTATGCTGATCGTCCAGGACGATATCCATATCGTCCTGGATGATAAAGTCGGTTCGTATAAAATAAGTTCTATTACGAAACTCTTCTATTTAAGAGCTCTTGTTCTACCCAAGAGCTCATCTTTTGCTGCTGTTCTAACCTGAGAGAGCCAAGAGGAGAGGAAGAGAAAAAGAGAGAGAGAGAGAGAGAGAGAGAGAGAGAGAGAGAGAGAGAGAGAGAGAGAGAGAGAGAGAGAGAGAGAGAGAGAGAGAGAGAGGATCTTATGAGGGGGAGTTTGTGAGGGAGTTCACAAAGGTTGCTCCAAGTAATAATCCATCATCATCTTCTCCAATCATCATCCTTAGTTTCTTGGGAGTTCTAGAGAGGTAAACTTCTGCATCTGATAAAGGTTCTCTGCCTGCTTCAGGAGGAAGGAAAAGGAGTTGGGTTCTCTGCCTCCTTTAGGAAGAAGTAAAAAGAGTTGGATTCTCTGCCTGCTTCTAGAGGAAGCAAAAGGAGTTGGGTTCTCTGCCTCACCTGGATTAGTGGAAAAGAGGTTTGTATATGCTTCTCTGACTTACTGTAGGGGCAAAAGGAGAGACACTGAATTTAGTGCAATACTTGAAGGGCACCTCCAGGGAGTGGACGTAGGTCATGTTAACCAAAGAACTATAAATTTTTATATTTTTTATTATTACTTCTGCAATTATTTTTGTACTTTGACTTCTGTGGTGAATCTTATTTTTTATTTTAAGATTGTGTTTTGATCTAAAGATTTTTAAAATATCAATTCACCGCCCTCTTGGTTTTAGGACTAGTTCATAAGGGCTTAACATATCTAACAAACTTTTAAGTGGTATTAGAGTGGGATTCATAAAATTAAGTTTGAAAACTTTTTGAATTTTGATTCAAGGCTAACTTTGGTAATCGTAATATAATAGAAGGATATTCTATTACACGTCCACCTTCGTTTGATAATATTCCTTTTAATTTTTGGAAAACTCGCATGTCTCATTTTTACAATCGCTTGATTATCGTATGTGGATACTTATTAAAGAATGTTATACACCACCT
>NW_021323043.1:0-288 GCF_001605985.2 Dendrobium catenatum | reverse complement strand
ACAGATTATTTTCTGTTATCTGCTGGTTGCCGAGGTTGTCTGTCGGGTTGTATTGTTTTGGCCATTTATCCTGTTCCTATCTGCATTTTCGGGGCCCTTTTTGCTGGAACGCTCGGAGTTTTAGGTGTCTGCTTGGACTTCTGGAACATGGTGTTGCTTATGGTTTTTTTGGTTCATTGCTACCTATTTTTCGTGACCAATGATACTGCTAATTTCATTGTGAATTGAGACTTGAGCAATGATTTTACTGGTTTATATGCTGATGGTTCACCCCGTTGTTTGGTCTTC
>NW_021323042.1:0-326 GCF_001605985.2 Dendrobium catenatum | reverse complement strand
ACCAATAGATCAACGCACAATATCAAACCTACTCCAACGCACAGTCAAAGGAATAAGACATCTCCACAAATTATATCTGAACGTTCCAACAAACCCATCACTGATGTTCCCAGCAACGTCACAATTGAGTGCACATCCACCACCTTGCCTTCCGAAACCATACATATTCTACCTCATCACCCTATGACCACTAGATTGAAAACAAGTAAACTCAAACCTGCTCAAAAACTGAACTTACTTCACCTGCAAACAATGACAGAACCCGAAAAACTGGCTGAACCAAACACAAATCAAGAAGCTAGCAAACACTGTCACTGGAGGAAGGC
>NW_021323041.1:0-626 GCF_001605985.2 Dendrobium catenatum | reverse complement strand
CAAATCATTATTCTATGTACTCGGTCTTAGACTCGCTGGTCCACAAGAAATCGTCTCAAGTAGATGACCATAACCCAATAACTTGTCCCAATCTGGGAGTAAAGCTGATACAGTCAATCCTAGTAGCTACTATCTATGAAGTCGGCCCTAGAGACTATTTAGGAAGGGACGACTTTTATAAAGGGAAACTATTGATCGACAACTCAGATACCCAACTAATAATGCATGACAAGCCAATGATTTCTTAAGAGCTTGACAAATTACTACATTAAGTTAGACATTCCTTTTAATTTATACAATTATTATTTTTCTTATGTTTTATATGGTAATATATGCAGCCAGTTATATAATGCCTCAATCCAAATCTATAAAGAGTGGTCAAGGGGTGATTACTATTTATGCAATTTTATGAAAATTTTCAAATCGAAACACATTTTATAGAAATTTCAAAGCTTCTTATGTCACGACCCGGCCCGGATGCTTGATCTAACGAGGCGGGTACGAATGTCGGACGATAAAATTTCTTAAACAATACTGCTTCATTTGTACTAAAGAGCCACTAAACACAAAAGAAAAATTACCTGTTGTCATTTGCACGCCTCCTTCTGTAAACATGTTCTTCTCTT
>NW_021323040.1:0-287 GCF_001605985.2 Dendrobium catenatum | reverse complement strand
TTATGTTCTTACTTAGTTGTTTTGTGTATGTTATTCTTTTTTTTTTTACATAAAAAAATATTTTTCTTATGTCACCTCCCCTATTTTTCAAAGAATTATCTTAGTAAGGGAGAATTTAGGGAATAGCAAAACACCTTTGAAATGTTTTAACAACAATGTTTGCCATCATCAAAAAAGATGAGATAGTTATAGACTGGGGCCCAAGTCGTGTGATTTTTATGATAATAAATATTATTATTTTTATTTATTATGCTATCTCCTAATAATTAAAGTTCATTGTATATCTA
>NW_021323039.1:0-7224 GCF_001605985.2 Dendrobium catenatum | reverse complement strand
TGAATGTTCTGAGTCGGATAATGACTTTTCCCTTGTTTGTTCCTCAGTTGCCTCTCGGGGAAAGTTTTGGGGGCGTGGTCGTCGTAAAAGATGATTTGGAATGCTTTTGTATTGTTCGTATTGCTGTTTATCTTTTGGAAGGCTAGGCTTTATTGCGATTTGGTGCTACGCGTGGATGAGGGCGATGATGTGGTCGGGGCTCACATCCCGGTCGTTAAGCTGGTGGCAACCGTTTATTTCTGGATGGTCCGTGCGGGACGGCTTGGACATTTGAAGCCTGGACTGTTTACTGAGCCCACTCTTTGCTTATAATTCGCATTGTTGTTTGGTCGCTTTTATTTTGCTAGGTGTGTGTTGTATTTTATAATTTCCTGTTGGCATTTTAATGAATTTTATTTAAAAAAAATGTTATATTGTATTGATTCGATCGTGCTCCGAGATTGTTGGTGTAGTTGGCTTGCTCCTACCTCTCCATGACACTCTCACGATTAAATTATTATTTAGTCATTAAACCATTCATTAGCTATCACAAATATATGATGCATCCAAATTCTATAAATAAGTATCAGGTCAGGTCAGGTCAGGTCAGGTCAACTCGAATTTGAGGCAGATTGGATCAGAAAAAATGATATTCTAGTACTATCATGTGTTAATTCAATTAATTGCAATCAGATGCACATCTAAATTGTATAACAAAGTATTGATTAGTGTGCTTCTACCTTCCTTTTTTTTTTTTTTTTTTTTTAAAAAAAACTCAGGGGGGCCCCGCGGTATTTTGCATCCCCACACGAGTTTTAAAAACAGGTTAAGCGGTTACAAGGTCCTTAGAAGGAACCTTCAGCTCACTACTGCTCGAAAGAGCTACACGTAAAAAAGTAAAATTAAAACCTATGAGCCGATGGTTCCTTTTCCTACAATTACAAAAATAATTCAAAATTAAACTAGGCCTGTGAGTCAACATAACCCAAAAAAGGAAGCTCATGATGATGTCATTCCGTTCAGTCTTCCTGCAAAAAAACCAATAACAACCAAAATTTGTTAACTTCCAAAATAAACATACCTTGCAGTCTTCCAGCATAGCAAGAAGAAACCACAGCCCCCAACATAAAATGACCAGCAAACTTAGTCTTGCCAAAACCACCATTCAAAGACGTTTAAAGTAAAATTCCCCTCATGCAAGAAACAACAGCAGTTCTACCTTCCTTCTTAGTATTTCTTAGAGATATTCAATGAATATAAGAGGATGTGCTTTCTTAAAAGATTTTCAAGCCCTAATCCATTGTTAAATTTTGGAGGCTTCCACAACATAACCTCATGACATATTATTTCATGTCATCTTAGAATTCTATCTTATTTGTGGTTATTAGACACTCTAGACAACTTAGAAATTTTGTTGGAGAATTTTTAAGATTCCATAGATTCTTAAAAATTAATCTTATTTAGATATTTGAAAGGGCTTTGAGCGTTACATTAATTTTTATACAATTATTATTTTTTCTATATTTTTTAATTGATTGATCATCTAATCACTCCCACAAATATAGATCTAGTTGAAGATGAAGTGCATAAATCTTGATGTCGAATGCCATCCGGAGGCCAACCAGAATGCGCCACATCATCCCTTTGCTCAGTACCATAGCTAGGTATTGCTCGGTACCATGGCTCGGTATTGCTAACGTGACACGTTTTAGTTGGTCTCCGGACAACATTCTGCATCCGGCCTCCACATAGAATGATTTCTCCCTTTATGCAATATATTTTCTATTTATTATTTAGGATTTCATGACACATCATTTTAGGATATAGTAACGTGTTTTACTTTCGTCCCCAACAGCTGTAATGGTTGAAACTTGACCGGATGCTTTGGCCCTTCATAAAAGCTAGCTAGTTTTTTCTTGGTTCGATATTTGTCATGTGTTCTCTTTTGCTATGCAGAATTTTGTCTTTTATTTTGGTCAAAATTTGTTATTTTCACTGATGCTACGAGATTTTTTATCTTTGTGGGCTCTGAGCTATGGTGCGTCAAGTGTTCTTATGTGGCCATTGATCGGAAGCCATATTCAGATATTTTCTCTCAGGAAGCAGTTGAATGGAGCTTGTCATTGCTATCTATTTTGCTGAGCCCATCTGGCTTGTTACCAAGTCTATTTTTTTGCTGAAAAAAATATATGTTGAAATATTTTGATATAGAATGCATTAAGATGGACTTTGAAGCCTATTAATTTTTATTAATATTAATTTTATATGTGATATCATAAATAACGTTAATTTCGATACAAATTAAGAGCTTTGAAGCCTATAATTTGGATCAGAATATTCTAATTATAATATCTCTATGATCAATTTCGAACAAATTTAAAGAACTAAAAAAAATTCATTAATTTTTGCTCCAATCAATGCATTAACATCATAGAAAATTGAACTTGTAATTATATAAAGAGATTTAACTTGATCATGATCCTAATGAGATGTCCATATTGACATTAGAGGGATGTCACACCTAGTAATTTTTTGAAATTATAATTTTGTGTCATGTAGTTTTTTAATGCTCAACATATATTTTTATGCGACATAAAAAGCTTCGGCTTTCGAAAATAAAGAGCAAATGATGTATTTCAAGAAACTTTTTTTGATCAACCACGTAAATTCTTATATAGATTATTTTTGAAATTACATTCAAGATCATTTAAAGTCTCATTCAACAAACTTATTGCAGACTTAATGCCTATGTAAGACAAAACTAAAAACACGAAAAAGGATCCGATCTCAATATAAATGAATACAAATCAAACACTTGAAGAATACATATAGAAATTTCAAGGCATTAATCAAATGACATGGTTTCCAAATATTGCGTGTGACAGGTGAATCTAACAAGCTCAAAATCATTCAATTCGGACTCATTATGCCATTGAAATGCTAAAAGGGATTAATATGGGCTATTCAATGGAGTGTTTTTTTTTTCTGACAAAATTTATCAAAATAATCATATCAAAAAAAGATGTGAATAGTACATTTTTTATAAATATAAAATTAAAATTTTAAACAATATATTATTAATTTCATGTATCACATATTATTTTTAATATAATTAAATTATTATATAATATAAATAAAAAACTTATAAACATGTAGCGACAGAAATATATAGAAAATGCTTATAGAAAAATTTCCAACAAAAAAACTAGCGCAAAAAGTCAAGCTCACGTAAGAAAATCTGAAAATCTTTGGTGGACAGTAGAAATCCCCGCTCCTTCCCGGAAACAGATCTCCCCATTCCACATCCAATTGAACAATGATTTTGGCTACGCGACCGCATCAAAGCCAAACTTCCTCCTTCCTTCCGCCTCTTTTCCTTCCATGACCGAACTCTTATAAAAATATATCTCCTCTCCTCCCTCTCCCATCAACAACCCAGAGCCAAGCTTTTTTCTCAATCTCTCCTCCCAAATCTATCTCATCAAAACATCCAAAACAGAAGGAAAAACAAATGGAGAAGAAGACCACAAGCAATCTCTTGTCTTCAGAACTCATAACTATTCTCATCGTACAGTCCATCATCTCTTTTTTAACAAGATTTCTCAAGCTATCATCAAGATTTCTTTCCCTTAATTGTTATTCCTCAAGAGATCACGTCGATCAAGTAGCACCAAAGAGTCATCTAACAGAAGCGACAAGAGCAGAGCAGGAAATTTTCAAAAGCAGAGAAGCTGCAGAGTTGGTCATGAGGAATATGGGGCTGATCGGAGAAGATGAGCAGCTCAGGGATCTCATGGTGTCAGAAGAAGTTTCTACCATGTTCGAAGACAAGGAGCCGAGCTTTGAGGAAGTGAAAGAGGCTTTTGCTGTGTTTGATGAGAATGGTGATGGGTTTGTGGAAGCAGGGGAGTTGCAGAGGGTTCTTTGCAAGTTAGGGTTTGTGAGAGAAGTTGGATTGGATTTGTGTAAGGAGATGATTTTCCTGCATGATAAGGATGGGGATGGGAGAATAGACTTTGGTGATTTTGTCAAGTTGATGGAGAGCTGCTTCTGCTGATTAGTTGGTGATGGGTTCTCTCTGTTTTAAACTTCTTTTTGGTAAATTTATGTATCATATTTGAAGCGAGATTAGCTATTGAAATACTGCCTAAAGCCAGAAGGAAAGCTGTGATTTACTTTTATCCTCTTTACTTACAATTAAGCAGGAGTTTTTTTTATATATATATAACTGATTTTGTGAATATTTCAAGAAATATGTTTGTAGCAGATTTTTTTAAGATAAAAAGGAGAGAAGATGAAAATATTTGAAAAAAAAAACATTAATATTCACCGTAAAGAAGCTATTATTCACCGGCACGGTATGAATACTTAAATATGGTATTTTGGGTTACAAAAGAACTGAGTGTAGATAAGCTATTTGAGGCTCAATTTGATTACAGCTCGTTTGTGATTATTCAATTAAGTAATTAAATAAATTTGAATATTTTTTAAAAATACTCTATGCTTTAATAAACAAGCTTGAATAATTTTATGTTCTTAAACATCATTGTCTGAAGCTCATCAATATGCTCAATACGAAGTTCGATAAGAAGCTCAGTAAAAGGTCGTTTCAAGTTCGATCCAAAGCTGATAAGAATTCACTCAATGTCTGATATAAATATTGATTAATTCTCATTAAAAAAAATGTTGAACACCCTATTATAAATATTTGATATTCATTATAATTTAGAAATATATTAGTTAATATATCATCAAAAAAATTTATCTTGATCAGGCATGAATCTCAAGGGAAAATCAAGTTGGGAACATTCAAAATTAAATTCAGGATCATATAAACTCCGATTTTAGTAAACTTACAGTCGAACTAAACGTCTCGAAAATATGAATCCAACAACATCAAATTCGACTCAATCCGAGCTCATATTGGTCCAAATCGAAGACCCAAAGCGTATTTGGAATGATCAAACAATAAATTGGATGACCAAACGGTTTCCAAATGTTACATGCTTATAGTCAAATCGAGTAGCTCGACGAGTTAAATCCAACGAGTCCATGATCACTGTATTCTGACATCATTAAGGCATCCAAATGCATAATAAATGGTCCACAATTAAGGGTATCAACATCGATCGTCCATTCACACCACTCCAAACTTATCCTTGATCTCCCTTTTATTTATTGGCCATGTCACTCTTAGAAAATTATAAATAGATCTCTCCTTCTTCGGGGGAGGATGGAGGAAGCATGAAAGCAAGGAAGAGAGAAAAATTAATGCTTTCTTGCCACCAAACTCCTCCTCGACCATCATTAGACCACCGACCGTCATCAAACTATCGCCAGACTTCCACTCGGCCACCGACTGGCATCAGACTTTTGTTCAACCCCCAATTGACGTTGGACTTCCACCCAACTTCCAATTATTGTTAGACTTACTCCCATCCACCAACTGACATCGGACTTCTGTCCGGCCACCAACTAATTCCAAATTTCTTCCTGACCATCGACTAATGTCGGACTTACACCCGGTCACCAACTAACACCATACTTATGCCCAACCATCAACTGAAGCTGAATTTTCATCTAGTTGCAGACTACGGTCCTTCTAACCTCTATTGCTAGACTACAGTTCTTTCTACCTTCATCCCCAGACAACGATCTTTCTGACCACTACCGCTCGCCAGCTATGGTCTTTCTAACCTCCGTAGCTATACAATGGTCTTTCTGACCACTATCTCCTACCTACTACGACCCTTCTGACCTCTGTCGCCAGACTACGGTCCTTCTGACCTTCGTCACTAAGAAATAATTTTTCTCACCTTTGTTACCCGTCGACTACGGTCCTTTCGACCACCGTCATTCGACTATACGAACTTTCCAACCTTCATCGCCTGCTGACTATGATCTTGCCGACCAAATAAACAAGCTAATGCAATCAAGCAGTGCTCTGAAGAACATCCTTATGATGAAACACCGATGAGGTAACTTTAAAGGAAGCTTATATTGGACATGGTTATTACTAGAAGGACTCCATGGGATCAAGTGGTCAATTGGGTCTCTAATCATCCAAAATTCTCAAAGGTAAAAACCATATTACATATATGTATACCTAAAATCAGAAAAGATATAAGATTTTCTAAAAATTTAAGGTCTACACCTCATAAAGTATAATAATAACAAAAATTTTATAAAGCTAAAGTCTCAAAAGATACGTGTACATAAAATCACAAATAGCTAATATCCTCATAAGATACATATTTCTATTCATCCAAAAATCTCATAAGGTAAAAGCCTAAAAAAATTCAAGATTATTTAAAAATCTTTAAAGGTAAGTGCCTTGGAAGAAATATATATAAAGTAAATCTCAGAAGGCAAAAGCTTAAGAATATATATACACGCCTAAAACCTAAGAAGATAGAAACCTTATAAGATTTATGATTATCCAAAAACCCTTAAAAGGCATAAATCTCAGAAGGTACACCAAAAATCTCAATAAGCTAAATGTCACACTCTAAGATCTATATTGAAAGAATTACATCCGTCTTTTATTTTAATCATTTAACTATATATATATTACTAATGAAGAACAGAAAGAAACATGATTGCATTTTTGTCTTATCTGCAGCCACATATTATATGATCATTAATATTTCTTGAAAATATGTAAAATCACGTAATGATAATATAGCAAAGCAAATAACTAAAATCTTACAACTAAAATCAATACAAGTTAAAAGAGAATAATATGCTATAAGTCATGTAAATAAATATTTGCATCAATGTTTATATTGATTATCTATATCAATTTGTCCTTCTATAGTTTATAACATCTCAATCCATTACATTATCAATCACACTAGCAATAATAATTAACAATATTAATCAATGTTAATGTTAAATAGAGATAATGACAGTAACTAATATTAGTGACAGTTATAATATTAATACATTATTTGTAGCAGTATTAGTATTAGTTTAAGATATTCAATTAGTGTACCTTAAGGGTATTTTGCTCATACACTTTTGACTTCCAATCAGTCGCCCCTTATAACTCACAATCCATATACTCCTTATAACTCTACTCGAATCACTTTAATTAATCATATCGGCTTCTTATAACTCCTAATTAATCTCCAGCTCTTTATGACTCCTAATCAGTGAATAATTTGGATAAGTAGGATATCACGTAAAGTTATCATATCATGTATCTGATATAATTCAGTACTTTATTAAAAATATAATAAAATT
>NW_021323038.1:0-245 GCF_001605985.2 Dendrobium catenatum | reverse complement strand
GGGCTTTGAAATTTTAAACATAAATTGAATTTGATTGAATAGAATTTATGGGGAGTGATGATTAATCAATGAACAATTATTTTGTTAATTGTTCATTGATTAATCTTTTAATTAATTATATTTTATTTTCATTTGCATGCTTAGGCTGCACACACTTGCTCTTAGCATAGGCTCTCTTAGATATAGGATTTAATTATGCTTATATGTGTGCTTATCATGTATATCCAAGGGTTAGTGGAACATTA
>NW_021323037.1:0-378 GCF_001605985.2 Dendrobium catenatum | reverse complement strand
AAGTTAAACGGATCTTTTGGGGGTCATATGCAGCATAATAATTAAAAAAATCGGATGATATATATGATAAATGGGCCAAATTAAACAAGCCGTGTTTAGGTCGAGCCAAGTTTGAGTCAAATATGTTCACCCACACGATAAATGGGTTGACTTTGGGTCAAGCTCATTTAGGTCACATAAGTTTCGAATCAGACCCAAACAACCTGAATTAGGTTATTTTGATTTTTTTTTATGATTTTATATATCAAAATGATCCTTTGATATAATTGAGGATCATGATGATCCTTCATATAGAGTCATCAAATCATTCCGAACATTTTTCTAATTTAGATACATAAGATTTATATGTCTATGGTGAATATATTTTTTTAGAAAAGT
>NW_021323036.1:0-212 GCF_001605985.2 Dendrobium catenatum | reverse complement strand
AAATATATTTTTTTTAATTTGAAATTTTTTATTAAAAATTATTTTAGAAAATATTGAAAAATTTATAAGTCTAATCATAATTAATTGAATAAATAAGTAAAATAATTACGAAAATTTTCCATCGAAGAGAGTATTAAATAATTCATTTAAATAAATTGGAGCTTGATCATATTTTCCTATTAATTTTTATTTCAAAGATAGTCAAAAAGTCA
>NW_021323035.1:0-201 GCF_001605985.2 Dendrobium catenatum | reverse complement strand
CAACTATTTGTCACCCCATGCAAGAAATATGCTCGCTTGTAGTGGATCTTGTTAGAAAGCTTTTGATAGTAAAAAGTATTATCTTACAAATCCTATCATAATGGCTACTCTCACTCTAGGGAAGCCCCTGATTTTACATACAATAGATTTAAGTGAATCTCCTTGGGACTTGTTAGCTTAATGATAAAGGGAAAATAATAC
>NW_021323034.1:0-229 GCF_001605985.2 Dendrobium catenatum | reverse complement strand
CTTTAATCGAACCGAACAATGAGTAGCTCGTCGAACGTTTGGCTCGCTTGCAGCCCTAATAGGCCCCATAGAAAGCAACTTAAACTCCCAACAAGAAATATCGATCGATATAGAATTTAAAAACTTGTCGAATAAAAAAGAATGTTTATGACCTTTAAAAGAGGAGCACCAAGATAATAAAAAGGAAAAAAACTTGAATAGAAAAACCAATATAAGTAGCAATATTTTT
>NW_021323033.1:0-276 GCF_001605985.2 Dendrobium catenatum | reverse complement strand
GTAAGGATGTTTGTTGAACATGAGATTTTGTTTCTTGCATTTTTTTTTTATCAATCATAATTGTTCAGTAGTTTGAAGAGTGCACTATTAGAGAGCTATTGTGTGAACTGCCACTTGTTGGAGAGCTTTTAGAGAGCTTTGAGGTTGTTTATTGGAGGGGGTTTCATTGTTTGGAGAGCTTTGGAGAGCCATCATTTGATTAATTTATACGTATGTTGGATAGTGGCGACATTAATTTCTTGCAATTATTTTATTTTATGTGCATTAATTAATTAG
>NW_021323032.1:0-277 GCF_001605985.2 Dendrobium catenatum | reverse complement strand
CGGGTAGGAACATTGGCTTCAGGCACTTGGGCCGACAAATTGGAAGGGTGAACAGGGAGTTGTTGTTGCTGAGCTCGGAGTTCAGCATTCATCTTCCTTCTCTGCCTCCTAGTAGGCCTTCCTCCAGATAAGGAGACCTCAGCATCATATTTTCCAGGTGCAGATAACCTGGTCGACAGAGTGGTGGTGTTTGCAGTCACCACAGAGACTCTTCCACCATTCACAATTCTTCTGGTGGTCAGGGCCTCAGGCTGTGATAGCCTCTCGAATACAGAAA
>NW_021323031.1:0-248 GCF_001605985.2 Dendrobium catenatum | reverse complement strand
AAAACTCTAGTAAAGAATGCAACATGGGAGCTCACAATATTACCAAAAGGACATGAAGCTGTTGGTGTAAAATGTATATACAAAGTGAAGAAAAATGCAAAAGGTGAAGTAGAAAAGTACAAGGCACGGCTAGTAGCAAAAGGATACAAGCAGAAAGAAGGCATCGACTACAATGAGGTATTTGCTCCAGTTATTCGTATGGAAACTATTCGCTTGATTATTTCTCTTGCTTCACAAAATAATTGGTC
>NW_021323030.1:0-323 GCF_001605985.2 Dendrobium catenatum | reverse complement strand
CCTAAGTGTTGTGATAAAAAATAATAATGCTAAAACACATATTTATTTTAAAACTGATTTGATCCTAGATGAAGAAAATAATTTTATTTACTTTTAATAATTAAATTAGTTGGCACTCATAGGTGTTATGAATGTCTTGGTATATTTAATTAAATCTACTTGTTGGCTACAATTGTCTTCTCTTTTGAATGAACGATTAATTTTTTATGTGCGAGCACCGAATATTGTTCAGAGACTAACTTGAATGTGCCATGTTACCCCATGTTCGGTATTGCTGACATGGCACATTCTGATTGATCTCTAAACGACGTTCTGCGTCCCGT
>NW_021323029.1:0-988 GCF_001605985.2 Dendrobium catenatum | reverse complement strand
GAGAGCATTTCAGTGTGCACCTCTGAAGTGCTGGAAATTCTGATTTGCGCCTTCCATATTCTTGAACAGCCTGTGAAAATTCCATTTTACAATGTCTTCACATATAATTAGATTTAATTTTTATCATTGAATCTCATTGGAAGGTAGAGTTCTGGAGCTCCAGACATTAAATGCTCATCGGCGGGAGATGGTAAGTTTAGGAGATGACAAGAAAAGGAGGAGCTGGAAGTGGCCGGCGGCGGTGGAGAATACCACAATTGTCTTTGCGATGGTGAGGGACAAGGACATCGGCAATCGCTAGTGGAGAAGGATTGCTAGTGGAGAAGGATTCTATGTGGAAGACAGGGAATTGGCGACTCGACATGATTTCTGACGGGCCTTAACGGAGTGGTAGAATTGAAGAAAAAGGAGGGTTTTAACAGGGAAAGTTTGGTAAGCTCTATATATCAGGGCCAGTGAAAACTAAGAAGCAGATGAACGTCTTTATAAATGAGCACATGCATGTTGATACACCAAGCTTTCCTTTTTTTTAAAGCAAAAAACTGGCACATGAAAATTAATGATAGAGTATCATATTTTGGCTTTGAAATATATGTTGAGTTGACTAATCGATTGGAAGCTTGGAACTCAAACAAGATTAATAAATGTTTTCCTCAACTAATGAGTTATTATTCAAGCCTGCATTAGACCAACTTTATTTTGGAAAAAAGTTGATTCTTTATCAAAAGTATGAATGAAGAATTAGAAGAGGACATCTGATTAGAAATATAAGAAATTTATATGATAATTATAAGAAAACTATTTTGTAAAACACTATAAATCAGTTATGTCATAACAAAAAATTAAGTTGACTTGTACTTTGGCATGGCAACGAGTTCTTAGAGCAAAAATGCAATAGATGTTTACAGAGAAAATGAAAGAAATCTTCATACCTGCCACTGCGATGGAGCCAACAGCACTCGAGGCCTTCTTGATCGAACATGTTCTA
>NW_021323028.1:0-314 GCF_001605985.2 Dendrobium catenatum | reverse complement strand
GTATTATACAACATGATATATATCATATAGTATTATTTTGAAAAAATGAAGCACTTCAACTAATAATATTTTTTTTGTCTCTAATATTTTCTCCACTCTTGAGTCTGCGTGAATGATTGTTTAGCCAATATAATCCTACAAAAATTAAACTTAATAAAAGAATAAAATATTATAATTTTGACACAAATTTTACTTTCTAAGTCCTTTTCAATCATTAATGGGCTTTACTATTGCAACTTTGAACTTCATTTTGAAAGTTCGTTAGGGATGTTAGGTCCTTATGAACTGGCCCTAGGCTAACCAAGAGGGGGGGG
>NW_021323027.1:0-245 GCF_001605985.2 Dendrobium catenatum | reverse complement strand
AAAAAAAAAAAAAAAAAAGTTGTGTGCTTAGCACCCGAACCCAAGAAGATTCTCACTCTAGGTTATTTGATATTGGACAAAATCCTCTCTCCTATTATATGAACATATATTGAGTTAAAATTCATCCAAATGTCTGTTCTCACTAGACATTTGCGAGAGGATGTACATTGGTGTATGCTTTTTGCTGATGATATTCTTCTTGTTGATAAAGACTAGAGAGGGAGTTGAAGGTAAACATGAATTAT
>NW_021323026.1:0-1190 GCF_001605985.2 Dendrobium catenatum | reverse complement strand
TATTTGAGTTATTAATCTCTCCACCTTCGAAAAATATCGTCCTCGACAATTTTATATCAGTTAGAGAGAGAGAAATGCTCAAAACAAAATTTTAAACTCAAAAATCAAATTTCTATTCCGCTTATAAGCTATAGTTATATTTCAATTCTTCCAATAACTATTGCTTTGATAGCATTTTGTCACATTCCAGTATCTATATTAGAAGAATTATATGTCTTTCATTTTAACAATTTAATTTGAGCTTACTAATGAATAGCGGAAAGCAATATGTTTACTTTTTTTTCTTGTATGGAGCCTCATATCATAGGATCATTACGCTTTTTTGAAAACATGAAAAACCACGTAATGAGCTCATAACCCATCAAGTAATTAAAATCTTATAACTGAAATCAATGCAAGATAAAAGATAATAATATGCTATAAATTATATAAAAAATATATCCATCAATATATATACTGATTATTAGTATCTATATATCATTCTATAGTTCATCACATCTCTATCCATTACATCATCAATCACAATATTAGTAACAATCAACAGTAGTAATGTTAGTAACAATATTAGTATCATGATCAATAATGTTAAATAATGTTAATGGTAGTATATCGTATTAGTGTCGGCCATAATATCAATACAATATTTATAGCAGTGTCGGTTTTAGTATTCAGATATTTAATGAGTATATTTTAAAGGTTTTTGCTTCTGCACTTATGAATCTCAATCAGTCTCCCCTTATAACTCCTAATTAATATACTATTTATAACTCCCCTTAAATCACGTGAATAAGTTGCCTCGACTCGTTATATCTCCCAATCAATCTCCAGCTTCTTATGACTCTCAATCAGTGAATCATGTGGATGAGTACGGTATCATGTGGAGTTATAATATCATGCATTTGATATCATTCAAAACTTCATTTAAAATGCAAAAAATTATATCAAATCATTCAAAATAATCAAATTTATAACATATTCAAAATTGCATGATATAAGTTTATGAAATAAGGAGATAATGCAATGTTTGTAGATTTAGGAGAGATAAAAATTCATAGAAATCAAATCATCAAAAACATAGGTAAAAGATTAGTTACTTGCAACGAAAAAAATGAAATTTGTAACAGGAATGATTGACAAATACAACAACAACATTAAGCCTTTATCCCACTACGTGGGGTCGGCTACATGAA
>NW_021323025.1:0-541 GCF_001605985.2 Dendrobium catenatum | reverse complement strand
AGGGGAGGGTGATGGCGTAGACGAGGAAAGCAATGAGGTGGGAAGTAGAAGATGAGGATTGGGATTGTAGTATGTGGATGAGTTTTGCATGGGGTTATCTGGGCAAGAGAATGGAAAAGTGTTCTCGTCAAATGGGACGTGCCGAGAGATTAATATTTTGCCTGTCTTGGGATCAAAACATTTGTAGCCCTTATAGTTAGAAGCATATCTTAGAAATATGCATGGAATAGATTTAGGAGCAAGTTTATGATGAGTGTGAGGGGGGAGGAGAGGGAAACATTGACAGCCAAGTACTCTGAAATGTTTGTACGAGGGTAGTTGTTGAAATAGTAGGTGATGAGGAGATTTGTCATGAGTAATTTTTGATGGCATGATGTTGATGAGATGGACAGCTATTGAGACAACGTCTGGCCATAGCTTATATGGTATGTTGGTTGTTTGAAGTAGAGCTCTTGTTGTTTCGATGATGTGTCTATGTTTCCTCTCCGCTAATCCTTTTGCTCGGGAGTATAGGGACAGCTTGATTAAGAGTTTATGCCAT
>NW_021323024.1:0-257 GCF_001605985.2 Dendrobium catenatum | reverse complement strand
CGGCCCGACCGATCGGACCACCTTTTTGACCAATCGGCCTGTACACAATTATTGTGCCATATCATCCTGGACGATTCTACGATCAGCCTGTACGATATGGTCGTTTCTTTTAATTTAGGCCGTTCCAGCCATCTTTTTCACTTCACATCCCTTCTTCTTTTATGTTTCCTTGCTAACTCCTTTCTATGGCTGGTGGGAAACGGGTTCGACAAACTTCTAGGACCCTCATTTTAGGGAGGCAGAAGATGAAGCTGCTT
>NW_021323023.1:0-639 GCF_001605985.2 Dendrobium catenatum | reverse complement strand
TTGTTATGTTTATTCATTTTTGTTTTGAGTGTGAAAAAGAAAAATTTGTGGTCATCATCGTCCGGGACAAAATTTTTCGTACGGGACGATGTGTGTAAAACAATTACCTGCGTGATTTCAAACCGTCTTAAGAGCAATTTTTTAATGTAGTTCGTCTGTACGATCATCACGATCGTCCGGGATGAAATATTTCTCAAATGATGGGACAATTGAATGCAGCAGTTGAATGGATAAGACATATTTTACTATAAACTTCGTCCGTACGAACCTTTGGTTCGTCCAGACGAACACATGTTGGTTCATAGCGGGGGACAGTTTCCAACTGCCATTAAAACGAGTTAAATTTCTGATCATCTGTACGAATACGTATTCGTCTGTACGATCATCTTGGTCAAAAGTATGTATGAAAGGACGCTTCGGAAATTGTGTGTTTAAGAAAAGCCGTTATTTTTTAAACTCATTAATTCGTACATACAAAATATTTTCGTACGGGATGAATTTAATTTGTACGGGACGAACAAAAATTTCATCTGGTACGAACAGTCGTTCTACTTTAAAATTAATGGCAGTGTAGTTACTTCAACATCTTTGGTGCAGCACCTCCTCCTCCTCCAGATCAGGGTCCTTCGGAATGATTTG
>NW_021323022.1:0-270 GCF_001605985.2 Dendrobium catenatum | reverse complement strand
TAGAGAAATTTGAGATTTTAGATTATTGATTTTGAAAAGATCAAGATTACACTTGAAAATGTACAAATGTACAAAATATCAAAAGAATGTGCAATAGTTCATAAATTGAAAAAGATGCACAAATTTAGCCCAAAAATACAAAAGATGCACAAAATGTGCTACAAATATCAAAAAGATGTGCAAAGCGCCACAAGTGGTAATTGATTCTTTCCCTAATATTTCAATCTTTCAATACAAATTAATCTTTTGTATGATTTTATTTGATATTGA
>NW_021323021.1:0-261 GCF_001605985.2 Dendrobium catenatum | reverse complement strand
GTTTAGTGGCATAGGCTGTAAATATTTGAAGGTTTTATAGCCTTTAGATTTTAGTTCAGATTCTGGGGTTAGAGACCTCAGAATGAGCTCAAAGTTGGAGGGTAATCTCTAGAGACATGTCTTATCACTTTGTAAGTGATAGACCCTGAATCAGAGACCATTTGACTGGGTTTTGAAATGTTTAAAAATTCTCTGAAAAGAGTGTTTAGAACAAGGCCTTAGGACTTGGATTTGAGTCTGGATTTCTGGATTTGGAATGGA
>NW_021323020.1:0-1190 GCF_001605985.2 Dendrobium catenatum | reverse complement strand
TGCCATAAGGGCTTTTATATAAATCGACTTTTACCCAGCTCATCCAAATAAGAATGAGGGCGACATCTTCATTAATAAGCTCAACTATTGAAACAATTAAGTGGAAAAAAAATGGGGATCCAAAATAAACGCTTCTTCCTAAGGAAATCTAGAACAAATACGTCAAATTATGGTCACCTCTTTTGCCTGAAAATAATTAACTCCGAAGGAATGAAAGAAGCGTGAAAAATGATTTTTTTTTTCCAAACTAGAAAAGAAATACAGAATATGAAAAACAAAACTCAAAGGAAGCAATTCAATTAACACCAAATCTCAGAAGGCTTAGAAAAACCTAGCCTCATTTTTTGTAATTTCTTTTAATTTACCTGGGTAGTTAGCACAATAAGGAGGCCGCATAGGAAACTCAAAGTCTGCTTGTAGTAGACCTTCATCACTGCGACAGCCCCAATGGAATAGGCGTCTCCTCCTCCAATGGAGACACCGCAGTTGGCAAATATGGTAATGATTACGTGCTCCTTGATGTTAAACGGCCCAGGATTCAGATTAAAACTCCAGCCCCTAAAGAGCCTCACCTCTTTTCTTGGTAGCACCCCAGCCATGAACCGGCCGAGGGGAAGTGCTGCGATCTGCATCAAGATCGCCGAGATTGTAAGCGGCTGCGTGCGGAAGGTAAAGAAAGTATTGAGAAAGATAAGAAGGACGCAACAAGTTAAGCCGAGGAACCACGCCCGGAATGTCATCACTGGCATCGATGGATCATCGGTCTCCGGAACAACTAGGGCCACCTCCTCCACCGGACACCGCTCTGCCGCCAACTCTTCTGAAGCCAGTGGGGGCGTTAGCTGTTCCTTTCGGACCTTGGGGTCGCCCTTTGAGGCCATTTGTGAGAGCGAATGAGCAATCTTATTGTATTATCCTTCTGTATTCTGCAGAAGAAGGGAGAGTGTGTGCGGTATATATTGAGAGAGGGCTGCCCGGAGAGAGTGGGCAAAAAGGGTAAATTTTGGAAGAGAGCAAACTGGAACCGAATACTGCGTATCTTTGGACAGTAGCATAGCATTTTATAAAAAATATATATTTTTTAAATTTAAATTAGCTAAAGGAGTATGTTAATAAAATAATTTAAAAAGAATCAAATATGAAAATTCGGATTCTATAATAACAGTTTCTCAAGAAATCGGATGTTCATG
>NW_021323019.1:0-1237 GCF_001605985.2 Dendrobium catenatum | reverse complement strand
CAACATTTATGTGACAATTATATATTGATAATAGATTAGGATTGTAAGGAACTATCCAACAATTTTCTAAGAAACAATTTCTTACTTTTACTTGATGGCCATCTTGTCTTCTTCGATAAATTTGATATGAGTCATCTCCAAATATAGTTTGGTTTAAGAAAAATCTTGGATATTTGTTCTTACATAATCCTTTTTTTATGCAAGCATTATTTTTGTTTAGAGTTCCATAGGGACCATGCATCATATGTTTTACAACATACTCATGTAGACTCTTATATTTTGAAGGATCTGGTAATTCTGTAGATATAATTCTATCAAACTATATTAGAACAATTATCTTAAATATAATATTCAAGATAATTCAAAAGGGAGCATTTGGAAGTCCTCTTTTTTGAAATTCAATAACATATATACGGGCAGCTATTGTACCAAAAATTGACTTCTTTAATAATTAATCCTTTAAATCTTATAATTTAGCCCTGAAAATATGTGTTGTTAGGTCAGGTCTATCATGTGTTGTATGACCTGGATTTAACTCATTTTGAATTTCTTGCCAATCATGATTACATGTCAAGAAATATAGGGGTAGACCTAAAAAGACTTGGTTAGAAAATATTAGGAATGACCTTTCTCTATTAGATTTAAACGAGAATTTGACTTTTAATAGGACACAATGGAGAAAAAAGATTCATGTAGCCGACCCCACGTAGTGGGATAAAGGCTTGATGTTGTTGTTATTGTTTCATGATTATATTTCATTATTATGAATGAAGGTGGAAGTATAATTCTTTTACCAATATTATTACTTTGTGTTTAGGAATAGAATTGGATATTACAAAGGGTCATATAAAGTATATCCATCAATTTTTTTACCAATTCCTCTGAAAGATTTTAATCTTCTAACATTCATTTGATTATTTGTTTTAGCATCAGTATTATAAATATATAATTGGAAATAACATGAACCATTTGAACCTTTTATAACAAATTTGACCTTGAGCTCTGAATGTGTAAATTCCTTGTATTGCATTTGCCAAATTTGTATGTATATGGGCTCCGAAAGATGTAAATGCAAATATACTGTTATATGCTCATATCTTACTTCTAAATTCTTTTGAATTAGGTGAACATGAGGTGAATAATTCATATAGTTGACCTAGAACAATTGTCGGAGCAAGCACAACCTCTCCATTGTTACAGAAAAATGTTGGAGGTTCAAATTAAAATAGTCTTTCAT
>NW_021323018.1:0-213 GCF_001605985.2 Dendrobium catenatum | reverse complement strand
TTAGGTAGTTAAGTATTGAAACAAATTGTGAATAATTCATCAAGATTTAACAGTTATCACGTCAAATAACTTTCAATTTTCTATAATCCCAATATTTTTTACTCTTAATTTACAGGATTTACTTAATCCTATTTGAGTTAAATGGTACTTATTTATTTGGTTTCCGAATTTAGGCAGGATATAAACAATATTTAGCTCAAATCCTTTCAAGCC
>NW_021323017.1:0-226 GCF_001605985.2 Dendrobium catenatum | reverse complement strand
GAAAAGAGATTTGCACATACAAGGTTCGATCGAGAGATGCAAGCTTTAATCAATAGGTTTTGTCTTGGAATGGAGGTTACGGATGTTACAAGGCTTTGATCAGAGGCTCCTAGACACCTGAATGAAAGAGCTGGCATGCACATGAAAGAGCACAAAAAGAGTCGCATGTATAGGATTTTTTGATCGAGCGGTGTTGGCTAGGATCAAAAGCTATGGAGGTTCCTAG
>NW_021323016.1:0-577 GCF_001605985.2 Dendrobium catenatum | reverse complement strand
AGCCAACGGTTGGTGTTTTGTTGGATAAAACTATGGATGATAGTGTTGCGGTTGAGGCGGATATTTCTTTGTCTCCAAATGCTGTGCCATTTTTTCCTTCGTCTGTCGTAAATGATCAATTAGCTGTGAATGAGGGTATTTCGGTTGATGATGATTTTGTTGTTCGGAATCAAAGTAATGGTGATAATTTGGTCTCTTTGGTGGGGGAAATAAATGCTAATATGGATGTGCAATGGCTCACTGCGGTTGACAGCCCGGTCTTATTGGGTTCTGATGACTTGGTTCAATCGCCACCTGATGCTGTTATTTTGAATACTATTTCTGAGCATAAAGATTGTATTGTGGAAAATAATATGGGTAACAATTCGAATTGTTCGAATAATCTGATGGATGTCTCTGTTAACTTGGTTGATATGCAGCATTTGGTTCAGCGTTTGGGTATTAATCCTGGATCCGATTTCTCTAACCAGGGGGATTGGTTATATGGCTCTTCCGAATTTGAATATGGATCGGATTTTTCGGATTGCAATTTGGCTGATCTGGATTTTTACGGTGGTTCGGATCCTGGAAATGATTT
>NW_021323015.1:0-215 GCF_001605985.2 Dendrobium catenatum | reverse complement strand
GAATCCAGGCTAAAACAAAATACGGCATGCAAGAGTCCAAAAAATTTCTACTGCACAAACAATGTAAACAATCAATTTTAATAATCCAAATATAATGTCCAATGTCCATATTACACCCAGAATTTGCAGAAAAGTAAAGTGACTGGGCACCACTGACAACAAATCTGGATTCTAATCATAAGAATGACGCAAGTGATTTTTGAAATGGGATATAC
>NW_021323014.1:0-613 GCF_001605985.2 Dendrobium catenatum | reverse complement strand
CTTTATTAGTTTGCTCAGTACAATGATTTATTATACTACTTTTAACTACATTTAAATATTTAAAAAATTTTAGTAAAAGAAATATTTGAAAATATAAATCGGTGTTCGTAGCCTACTAAGTTGTTGCAGTTCTGTATGGTTTTATTTTTGGTTTCCAATATTTGAGAGAGAGAAGGAGATTATTGATTAGCAATTTAGGATCTCATCTGATTTATAGGTATTTCTTTATTTTGATTTTTGTATAGTCATGGCTAATTTATTATTCAATTCTATAGGTTTTATTGAAAGCTATATATTATAATATATGTATTTTTTTATGAAATGAAAGAAATATTATGGGAGATTTTATTTTTAGTAATTGAATGTTTTAGTTGCTTTGTAGTATGTTATTTATTTAAAATGAATATTAGAAAAGAATCTAAAATATTTTAAAACTAAATTATAGGATTTACCTGTCACAGCTCAACATGATAGGAATCTTGTTGGATTGGGTTGTAACAAGCTTTTATGGTATCAAAGCAATAATTTTGGAATGGATCATAAACTAGAGTTATAGGAACTGATTTCTAAGTTAACTGGAGTAGTTTAGATCCTATCTGAACAATATGATATG
>NW_021323013.1:0-221 GCF_001605985.2 Dendrobium catenatum | reverse complement strand
AATTGTCATTTGCTATACATTTTAATTTATTTCAATTTATTTCAATTCATTTTCTTATGAACATGGCTAAAATTTTTAACATTTAATTGATATATGAACTAATGTAATTTAAAAAATATTTACTAATTTTTATGTTGTTTTTTAAGAAGTAAGCATCAAAATACGAATGATAATGAAAGTAATACAAATTTGGACAATAGACCAATTTAAATTTAATTAAT
>NW_021323012.1:0-280 GCF_001605985.2 Dendrobium catenatum | reverse complement strand
TTTCACATAATGGCAAATATAACCAATATAAAAATATCTCTTATTGTTTTTATTAGATGAGTATCTTCTTATGAGGTCAGCATCAAGAGCCAGACTCCTCCACCTATATTAGGATCTTTCTTTTCACATCAATCCATCAAAATTAGCCTAATTAAAAATTCTATTTTTTATTCATCCCTATTTAGTATATATATATAATTTTTTTTATAGGAAAATATGTTTGAAAGTTTGTTTATGTTGGATAGCTTCTTCTATTCATAGTGTTTTTTTTTTTTTTTAA
>NW_021323011.1:0-297 GCF_001605985.2 Dendrobium catenatum | reverse complement strand
CCCGTATATTAAACCAAAAGATTACAAGTAAAAATTCAGCTCAACAAAATAAAAAATACAGTTAGGCAAGAGCTGAAATCAAAAAAGCAGAGATATAAAATATGTCTCAAGCAGGGCTCCGAAATCAAAACTGGTACAAAAAGACGAAAACCAACTGAATCCATAATTCAGTGCCATCATCAACAGAAAAATTTCTTTGTTGCCATACAGAAATACCACACGGAGGAACCAACGGGTGCAAAATGCCAGGCCCGAAGCTAGAAGAAACACCGGTGGCAAGACGAGACCATCCAGGGA
>NW_021323010.1:0-240 GCF_001605985.2 Dendrobium catenatum | reverse complement strand
TGAGAAAGAAGATGGACAAAGCTCGCAAGCTTTTCCAATGAAACCCGCAAATTTACATTTCCAAAAATCACATATCATTCAACTATTTTTAAACATTACAAATCCTCCATATTTATAGGTATGAAAGAGGAATACCAAGAGGCACCTAATAAATTCCCATAGGAATTCTAAACATCACATAGCATTAAAATAACTAAAAAACATCCCAAGCCAAGGAACCGAAGAGGCATCCACGGGAAC
>NW_021323009.1:0-267 GCF_001605985.2 Dendrobium catenatum | reverse complement strand
TAAAACCTTTAAATATTTACAGCCTATGCCACTGGACCTGTCACTTAGAAGTTTCTGACCTTAGAGCCTTCACCAAAGCCTCTAGTCACTTCTAGACCATTAATTTTGATTTGTTGAACATTAAACTGCATTTTTTTGGACCTATTTTGACCCCGAGTTAACCAGGGGTCAAAATCACCAAAATACCCCTTAGGGGCTCAAACATTGATTTCAAACCAAATGACCTCCGAATTGCTTGGAACCAATTCCATCAAGTTTCAAATGTCA
>NW_021323008.1:0-454 GCF_001605985.2 Dendrobium catenatum | reverse complement strand
CCTCTCTCTTAATTACCTTGGGCTAGTTCATGAGGGCCTAACATCCCTAACAAACTTTCAAGTGGTTTCAGAGCACTTTCTAGTGTCATCTGATCACTTTAAAGTGGTATCAGAGCTCTCAAGTGGTATCAGAGCTTTCTTTCAATTGGTATGAGAGCGGGATTCATAAAAACAAAGTTTGAAAACTTTTTGAATTTCGATCAATGGCTAATTTTTCAAATCATTATTTTGCGGAAGGCTTTTCAATCACCAGACCACCTTTATTTGAAAATAATACTTTTGATTTTTGGAAAATTCGCATGACTACTTTCTTGCAATTGATTGATTTTCGCATGTGGCATTTAATTTTAAACTAGGGAAATAATGAAAAGAAAAAAATTTCTTGAGCAGATCTTACTTCTGAATCATCTGATCAAAAGCAAGATGATGCTTAAATTATTTTGTGTGTTTTTAT
>NW_021323007.1:0-1481 GCF_001605985.2 Dendrobium catenatum | reverse complement strand
TTAATTTGTCCACCCCGGCAAACTGTTGCGGAGGGTGCATGGATTTTGCTTTAAGTTTTTGATGGATTTATTTCAATTTTAAATAATTTTGGACTTTGATGATTTTTTTTTGGAATTTTGGATTTCTGGAATATTTGGGTAGAGCTTTGGATTTTTTTGGATTTTTGAATACACTTTTGGGAGGAATTTGAGAAATATTTGGGATCCCCTTCGGTTGAGATATGCATTCGACACGGCCATCATCGGGGTGTTTGGGGTCATTTCCATTTAAAGCTTGAACCTTGTCGACTCTTTCTGGCTATCGACAGAGGATCGGGTTTCGTATGCTTTATGCCCTTGATAGTGAATTCTTATTGTTATAGGCCTTGAAGGCCAAATATGAATGTATTAAGACAAATATGACGGTCGCCACGATCGTATATTTGTTTGTTGGTTCGAACCCTGTCGACTTCTATTGACCCGTATAAAAGGATCGGTTTCGAACCTGAATTCACTTGTGAACCCGCGCAGCATCCATAGACGTCACGTGTGTACCAATAACACGCTCGCCGGGGCCCATGCGGGTTCTATGATTGCTTTTACCCCTTTTAGTGTACCTATGTGTATACAAACTACGGTGCACTTGTGCGGGGGTATTATTAGAATATTTGTAAATGCCTTCTGTCCGCTTGCATGAAAGTTGCGGATCCGGTGACGTGGCATAGCAGCTTCTGGATCAGTTGTTTGCTTCTTTGTATAGGTAGACTGTCGTGCACTACTTGTTGTTTTCTGCAAGTGGCTCGTAGTGCACTAACTAATCTCCTGCCTTGGATCGTTGGAGCTTACACTTGTCGTATTCTCTATGTATTTTGTTGTGGTCTTTGAACTTATATAGTATATCTTCCATTGTTATAGATAGGCAGGTAGATGTACTCCATATATTGAAATTGACTTCAAGATACTGCACTTACTGAAGTCTTTCTGCATCTACCCATCAGTGGCATGTAGTACATACATCTATCTTTATAGAGAGATCGTATGTTGCAGATCCTTTGCATTTTGCTTGTGAACATTGTATTGGGTACACCATAGGTCTTTTATGATAATTTATAGGGGTCTACATCTATCACCAACCCCTCATGCACATTGATTGGTGTGGACTGTGTGAGTCCATTATACCCACTTTATGTATGTTGCCAAGATCTATATAAAAGCTTTCTTCATTGTATATTGCATCATATACGTCTTCCCTTAACTTACATGGCTTTCATCACCACCTTGTGAACGATCTGACAAACGTACGAGTGTATGGCTATATTTGTATAGAATCCATCACTTCTACATCATTTCAATCAATGTTACTCATGAGTGCATTGCTAGTTCTATTTGTATTGACTTCAAGCGTGCCACAACACTCAATATAAATTGGTTGTAGGTCGGACTACTGCATGCATTGTCAATATTCTGAGTAAAATTGCTTTGAACGTAGATCTCCCAACATC
>NW_021323006.1:0-1132 GCF_001605985.2 Dendrobium catenatum | reverse complement strand
GCTGGATGATTGAAAATTGGCTTGATCGTCAAGGCCGATCTCACGATCGTCCCGACCGATTAGTTCAAATCAGAGGAAAATCCTCCTGAGCATTGCCCTATTTACAAGCTGGCCGATCCCGATCGTCCAGGAGTAACTAAGCTTTTTAATATATCATCTTGGTCGATCCTACGATCATCAGGGATGATGTGATCGTATCAATCATCCTTAATTACTCCCTTAATTTTCTGAACAATTAAGGCATAAATTGTGATTATCGTCTTGGCTGATCAATGATCGTCCGGGTTGATTATTTAAAAATACAGTATACCTTAATTGTCTATGGCGGCAACTTCTTTCTGGTTTGAGCTTATCGTCTTGGACGATACACGTATCTTCCAGGATGATCTATTAATGACGGCTGCCTTAATTAAGAATCCTTAATTAGACTTTCTGTTTTAAACCTGATCGTCCAGGATGATGTAAATAACGTCCTGGCCGATATGAGTAAAAATAGAAATTCTAAGTCTCTCAAGTGTGTGTGTGTGTGTAGGGTTACTTAGCATCAGTCTCTTTGACCATTATAAATAGACCCAAGAAGAAAAACCAAGTACATACTGACTCAACTCTAGACCTACGCAATCTTGAACTGGCTTCATCTATTCGTCCGATCTTCGATTCCTGAAAAAGTTAGAAGTAACAGGAAGTCCAAGAGAATCAATAGTATTTGTTAATCATCAAAACATAAGTCACGATAATAGATTTGCAACAATCTCCCCCTTTTTGATGATGGCAAAACACTACGAAGATAATTAGCAGTAAAATTTCAGGTTTGGCAAGTGCAAAAGCATCATAAACTTCTCCCCCTTTTTGACATATCAAAAAGTAAGTGGGAACACAAAAGAACAATAGCAAATCACAACAATTTTTTTTTTTTTAAACAAGGCATGAAAATGATGTAGTATTACATGTCATTGATTTGAAAACTTGTGGGTTAATGAGTTAACAATCTCAACAATCCATAGAATAGTTGAATATTTAGTCACGGTTACCCATAGCTCAGACGTTTTCATAGGGTAAAATCATCTTTTGAAATCAATGACCTAACTCAAATAATTAATTGAATATGAGAAAAAGAATTCATCCATCACTT
>NW_021323005.1:0-945 GCF_001605985.2 Dendrobium catenatum | reverse complement strand
CTTCTTCTTCGAAGCCTGGGGGTCGTCGCCTCTTGCCAGTCGTTTGGGAGCCGCCTTTGAAGTAGGGGTTGGGGGCTCAGGAATCCTGGATGTCGGCTTCAACTTCCTTGCATCAGACCTCCCAATATGAAATGAAATCCCAACCTTGAATAAGAACTCTTCTTCAGTGTATTTGCTCATATAACGAATCTCAAATAGAAGATGTTCGAGATCGGAAACCTTCAAGATTCTCATTATATATTCCTCGCTGATATAGAGAGGGGATGACAGATCCCTCATCTTCCCCCACTTCTCCATCAAGCACCAGTCATTCTTCACAAAAAAGAAAGCATTGACCCAGTTCTTTGAAGGATCGCGGGTACGCACATCCAATCATTTAGATCTAAAAGTCACACGCCCAGACGTATCGCTGGTGAACTTACCCATCCGTGAAAGGTGCTCCGGGGTCATAGTAGCTCCCCGATCCCGAAAGAGAGCAATCAATCCCATAGCCACTGACATCGCTCTAAATGAAAGCTGGAATAGGTTCACACCGCACCTTTGTAAGACTTCGATCAGCTCAGTAGGAGGCGGAAAGCGTAAACCAACCCGCAAGTGGGCCTCGGAAACGGTCACGTACCCAGGAGGAGGAAGATTCGCCCGATCAGACATCCTCGGGACCATCGTCTTCACATCATTCGGGAAGTAATAATTCTTGCGAAAAAGGAATAGGAAGTCATTTGTAACAGTCGACGTTGCCTCATCCACCTCCCTATTTGGCCTCCGCTCTCCATCATGCGGTGTGACGGGGTCTCCCCGGATCGCAGGATCTCTCGGTGGGGGGTGATCACCTGACATTTCTCTTAAAGGGTGTACGTAGGGGGAAAGAAGAAAATCTCCGGACTTCCTTGCCAAGAGAGGGGCCTCAAAAAACTGAGGGAATGCCTCAATAGAAAGGACAGAGGG
>NW_021323004.1:0-253 GCF_001605985.2 Dendrobium catenatum | reverse complement strand
AGGAAATAGCTTGATGCAAATCAATGCATTCTATGTTTGAGCTAATTAATTTTCATTGAACACATTATTTTGCAATAAATTTTTTTTTTTTATAAATAAATCTGTAGAGATCTATAGTTGTAAAGATGTAATTCTAATCTATTGTGGTAGTATTTAAATTGCTTTCTGGAATTGTAATCATTTGCATTTCATCAAAGTTAGAATTTAGAATATCATAAATAACCTTTGTCATCAATAGAGATCCTGAAAGTTA
>NW_021323003.1:0-422 GCF_001605985.2 Dendrobium catenatum | reverse complement strand
GGTTTTCAACAGACATTAAAACGAATTAACTTTTTGTTTGTTTTAATATTTGTTGTGTGAGTGTTTATTTTAGTGTTTGTTTTAGTATGTTTTTATTAAAAGTTCAGTGTATTTTTTTATTTTGATATTATGAAATGAACTTGTAATTCTTTTCATAAATATCAATATATGTTGTAGTTGATTTTATTTTAAATTGTTTTTGAAAAGTGTTTAGTTTTTATGAATTTCATTAGTATTTTTAATCTTAATTGTGCTTAAATTAGATTGTGATTTGATATTAATTACATTAGAAAATCTTGTCTTTTTAAATTTAAAATTTGCTTATAACTTGTCATAATTAAAATTTTTTAATCTCATGTCTATTCATTTAGACTACATAAAAGTAAATATTATTATTATAATTTAGATGTTTTCTTATTTTG
>NW_021323002.1:0-247 GCF_001605985.2 Dendrobium catenatum | reverse complement strand
ACTGGCAAACTAGGATGGTGCCACGAGGGGCGTACTCTACCACTAGCGAATGGTCATGTGGGGAGGAAACTTGCTCCACACAAAGGACCGAAACTGGCAAACTAGGATGGTGCCACGAGGGGCGTACTCCACCACTAGCGAATGGTCATGTGGGGAGGAAACTTGCTCCACATAGAGGACTGAAACTGGCAAACTAAGATGGTGCCACGAGGGGCGTACTCCACCACTAGCGAGTGTGAATTAGGAT
>NW_021323001.1:0-261 GCF_001605985.2 Dendrobium catenatum | reverse complement strand
TTCCGTGATTCTGAAATGCTAAAATGTCGAAATTATCTTTCAGCTTTTCAAGATATTCTGCCACCTCGATCGGCGTCGAACTCCTCCCCCTCCCGCCTCCTATCATCTGCGAATCGATCTCGCTCAGGATCTTATGCATTGCCACCAGATCACCACACTTGCCGCCATATGCAGCTCTGTATTGTTGTGCGGCCCCACTTGCCTCACGTCCTTCTTGTTTCCCATGCTCTCCATCCTCTTCCCTGAGTTGGACAGAGCCAA
>NW_021323000.1:0-417 GCF_001605985.2 Dendrobium catenatum | reverse complement strand
AATGTTGTATATTCTCTTCAAATTTCTTAACTACTTTCAGCATGCTAGTGGCTTAATTTTTAACTCCTCTAAGAGTTGTTTTATTCCAGCTAATTTTATCTCTCCCAACCATATTAATAGTATTGAAAAAAAATTTGGTTTGAAAAAGAGGCTTCTTTCGCTAAAGTATTTGGGCACGCCTCTCGATAAGGGTAAGAAACATTCTCATTTATTTGATGATATTTTCCCTACGATATAAGAAACTTTCTTCTTAGGCTTTCAATTTTCTCTCATATGGGGGAAGGCTTGTGCTTATTAAACATGTGTTGTGTTCTATTCATATATATTTATTTCATACTTTGTGTCCGACCTTAAATGTTTGCAGTAGAATGGAGCTAATTTTCAATAAATTTCTTTGGGATTCGAAGTATGGTAATC
>NW_021322999.1:0-237 GCF_001605985.2 Dendrobium catenatum | reverse complement strand
TCGATTAAGGCTAGTCATCGATCAGATACGTATAGAATATGTGTTATCTGGCGTATAGTAGCAGCACTGAGTTGGGATTTGGGAATTTGGAAATAGTTTGGACGTTTAAAAATTTTGATATTTAAAATAGAAATTTCACCATCTTTCACTTTTAAAGCGGATGGTGGGGGAATGGATGATGGACCCGATAAGATCCCATGGTTCCGTCGTCCCGGGTCATCGTGGTCCCTGGTCTAC
>NW_021322998.1:0-223 GCF_001605985.2 Dendrobium catenatum | reverse complement strand
GGACCGTTTTTCGACATTCCAGACTCAATTTCGGCACTTTTAAAGTCATTTGAGGCTCCTACATGCAAAATTGAATTTCAAATCACATGGAAAATTCTTCAAAGTTTGTGGCACGTATTTTTAGACTCATAGAGCTTCGTCATCCAAAAATAGGGAGGCAATTGATATATCATCAAAAAATTATCTTGATCGGGCATGAATCTCGAGGAAAAATCAAGCTTGA
>NW_021322997.1:0-394 GCF_001605985.2 Dendrobium catenatum | reverse complement strand
TTGAAGCTATGGCGGTAGTAAGTAGACTTAAGTTGGCTTGTGCTTGTACAACTGAGGATAGAAAATGCACAAATAAAGTGGTTTGATTGAAGTAATATGGAGGGATTATCAAATAAAAAGTGTAGACTAAAGGTAAAGTCTACACAAAATGGAGTTTAAAATTCACATTGATCCCAAAAAATGCGTAAAGAAAGATGTAAAGTTACCCGTGATCGTTGGGATTATATTATTGAAACATGGAAACAAAAATGAATTGTGAAAGTGTATTCGTAAAATTGGCCAAATAATTTGGATATGGAAATGGTCACACAACATCATGCAGCATAAGAGCACTATTAATGCCATAAATCCATCTTGCTTCATCTACTGCTCTAACTTTTGTGACATGGCATTG
>NW_021322996.1:0-330 GCF_001605985.2 Dendrobium catenatum | reverse complement strand
ACTCATGCTAGCTTGAAACTAGAATTTTTAAATCTACAAAAAGAGCATGAAATTTTGATTAAAGATCATCAAACAATTGATTCAAATCACATGACTTTACTTGATGAATTTGATGAGTTAAATAAAAATCATGGTGAGTTAGTTGAAGAACTTGATGCATTAAAAATATCACACACATCACTTGAATCAGATTTTAAGAAGTCTAAGGAGATAGAGAAAAATTTGAGGATTGAAAATGAAGTTTTAAAAAGCACTAATTTGAAGATTCAAAATGATTTAGAAGCATGTAAGATAATTAGGATGACATCTACTTTTGATCAATTGCCAAAA
>NW_021322995.1:0-301 GCF_001605985.2 Dendrobium catenatum | reverse complement strand
TTCTTCATAACCCTCCTAAATATGGAGCATTTAAAATCAAATAAAATCTTTAAGTCACAAACAACTTAAAGTGAATCACCCTTGGATAAAGATTAAACATCTTAGTTTCAAAATAAAATCAAAGACCCTTAGTGTGACATGCTACACAAGCCTCATACACTTAGGTGCACAGCCCCTTAGGCATGCTAGGATTAGGATTTTTCTTTTCTGCGCATGTGTTTGATGTTGTGGTGTGATTGCCCATGGATTGTCTGCGTTGTGGGCACTTGCCCTTAAGTGGATAGTGTAATACTTATTCTTC
>NW_021322994.1:0-203 GCF_001605985.2 Dendrobium catenatum | reverse complement strand
TGGGTTGAACCAAGCTTTCCAATGTTTTTGGATCTTATACCAACCCAGTCTAACTTGAACCCAACCAATGAATCAAATAGTCTCTAGAACCTTACGTCAGTAACTCACAACAAGCTCTTACAACCTATGCGATTGAGGTGGTAAGTGTCCTCAAATTAACCTTTCTCCAATGATTGGTTTAGTTATAACTTCTCTAATAACAA
>NW_021322993.1:0-937 GCF_001605985.2 Dendrobium catenatum | reverse complement strand
ACTTCAAATCTACCTCCTCGTCTATGTGGATGACATAAATAATCGGTAACAGCAGCCAAGCCATGATTGATCTTATTGATCAATTAAAATCTAAATTTACTATGAAGGATTTAGGTGCAGCACATCAATTCTTAGGCATCAAAATTGAATCCAATCAAGATAAGTATTTTCTTTCCCAATCTCTTTATGCTAAATCAATCGTTCAAATGGCCGGATTGCAGAATTGCAATTCGGTCGCTAACCCCTGCTTTTCTAAACCCATTGTTACAGAAACCGACGCTCAACCGTGTTTTGACGCACCATTGTACAGGCGTATCATTGGCTCCCTACAATATTTAACATTGACGCGGCCAGACATTGCTTACGCCGTCAATGTTCTATCGCAACACATGCACGATCCGGCTCCGCAACACACTCTAATGCTCAAGAAGTTGATCCGATACATCAAAGGTTCTACAGAACTTGGTATACCCATAACCAGATCAAACCTTCAGCTCCGCACATTTTCGGACGCCGACTGGGCGTCAGATCCAGTCACCTGGAAGTCGACGTCTGGCTATTGCACTTTTATGGGCAACACATTAGTTTCATGGACAGTTAAAAAGCAATCTACCGTCTCTCGATCGTCAACAAAATCAGAATACCGGGCTTTGGCAGCAGCCACGGCGGACACGATTTGGATCAGACGATTACTTTTGGACTTCCGCATCACCTTGTCCAACCCGGTAGACATATTTTGTGATAACATGTCTACTATAGCTTTGGCAAACAACTCGATTTTCCACGCTCGAACAAAGCATATAGAAATCGATCAACGATTTGTTCGTGACCATATACAGCAAAAGCATATCAAGCTGCTTCCAGTCAGCACAATAGACCAACTTGCGGATATACTCACAAAACCGCTATCCACTAATCGGTTCAAAGTTCTCCGCTC
>NW_021322992.1:0-457 GCF_001605985.2 Dendrobium catenatum | reverse complement strand
ATGATTCAACCCCCACATTAAGGATTCGTTTGTGATGACTTTTTTATTCCTTCTTAAAGCAGCTTTTAAGTACAAAATTAAAAATTTTATACTAAAAAACAGTTTTAAAAAGCAGTAAAAATGCCGTCCCAAATGAAGTCTAAATCATAATCATAGGCTGCTAAGCTAAATCATATATAATGTCATCTTTATATGATCTATCATTTTTCTTCTTAAGGTATATTTCTTACTCCTAAATCCATCACTCTACCCTCAAGAATCAAAGACTCTCTCTCTTTCTCTCTCTCTCTCTCAAACACACACAATAAATTTATTTTAAACATAAATGTTTTTCAAAATTAATTTTACAAATATTTGAGCTGACATAGCAAAAAAGAAAGTTCATATTTTTAAGGCTTAGCTAGACTTGTTCAAAACTGACAACCTGGCTGGAATTCAATTCGACTATTATCGGCAG
>NW_021322991.1:0-426 GCF_001605985.2 Dendrobium catenatum | reverse complement strand
CTCAACAATTTTCCAATAAAACTTGAAAAAAGACAACATAATGCCATCTAAACCTGAAGATTTATTGTTATCTTGCATGAATACAACATTTGTAAGTTCCTCTTTAGTGAAATCCAGATTTAGCATAACAGCATCCTCTTTGGAAATCTGCAGTATTTTTGGACAGGGAGGCCAATCCGTCAGTTCACAACTTCTGGCTGACCATTTTTGCTGAAAAAATCTGTAGAAAACCATTTCAATATTCTCCAAATCATCTACCATACTTCCATTCTCATCTTTGACCTGCCAAATCATATTTCCATTCCTCTTTGCCGAAGCAAATTGATGAAAAAAATTAGAGTTTACATCTCCTTGCTGCTGCCATCTAACTTTGGATCTTTGGTTCCACCAAGTAGAGAGTCTACTCAATGTAACATTTAGTTCTTG
>NW_021322990.1:0-243 GCF_001605985.2 Dendrobium catenatum | reverse complement strand
ACTTAGGCTTAACAACCTAATTACTAGACTCAACACACCAACTAATCTACTGGCATCCTAGGATCTATACCCCGTTGTTGTGTGGATTGGTTTGATTGGTTAAATCCCTCACCGTACTTTAACATAATGATTTTTGAAGGATAAGATCTTAGAATGGGTTAAGGAAAAAGAAGGTATGACTTGCTCCTCCCCTAGGTTCCCTACTACCCTTGTAGACTCACAAAAGCCATAAATTAAATGAAG
>NW_021322989.1:0-1232 GCF_001605985.2 Dendrobium catenatum | reverse complement strand
CTAGGAAAATCAACTCTTTGCAAATTCAGGAATGAAACCGTGTGCATTAATTTCTTTTCAAATCTTGTATTAGCGGGATTGTGAGAGCACCTAGGTATGCCATTTAAGTATACTTGGTTTTATGGTTTAGCAACTAAAGAGAGTTTGCAAGCAAGGAGATATATCAAGATGTAAAATAGATATTAGGAAATAACTTTGTCGAGCTGAAGTGCTTCCCTTGATCCGTCATATGGTATGATTCTTTAATACTACACTTTTTTGGTTTGTTGTGCCCATGAAGGTTTCTTAACTTTCCTGATCATCTATTGGTGAATCAAGATGCCTGTGTTAACTTATTGATTAGAAAATGATGAATAGGTGGACAAGTGTGTCTTATTATTGATAAGGTTATGTGATAAAAATTAATCCGATAGGATATCTGCTTATTCAAAATAATAGGGTAGCTATTGGGTTTAGGTGCTGAGTACTAAATAGAATGTTTATGAGGAAGGAGACTAGGATAATCAACATAACAAAGTAACAATTCTGGAATGATCTACATTATGAAACCAGGCAAACCCAATGTTATTCATTAGGTTTTTTGCTTGATGGATTCATCAAAATAAGACATTTAACCTTAGCGGAAATTTTAAAAAAACTTGAAAATCAGTATCCATTTTGCAACTGAATTACCATTTATTGTGAAACATTTTGCATTCGATTGGATATTTCGGAAGATTGTTTGACATCAAGGTTTTTCATAATCTAGGATAATATTGTGCAAAATTGTATTTTATGTTGTTAGGTAAGGCCACTATAATTTGGATTCTTGGCCTCTGGCTTTCGAGTTGGTATAATGGAGAAATTATTAGGTGCGGAATCCAGATGTAGAGATACGTCCGTACATCCATTTAAAATTTGACACATGGAGTGCACTTTGGTTGCTCTTTTTTTTGTGCGTTTAACTTGCGATTTAGTTTCACTTTAGTTGCGCTTTGACTGCTCTTTTGTTGTGCTTTTTGACCGCGCTTTACCTGCGTTTTGACTGTGCTTTACCTGCATGTTTGTTGCACTTTTGGTGCGCTTGGCTTAAAGTTCCGCGGACACATTAAATATATAAAATAAAAAATAAATCCAATTGAATATCCACGTGTCCACTCCACGTATCAACATTTTATTGGAGTTCGGACGTATCTCTACATCCGGACTCCGCATCTAATAATTTCTCTGGTATAATGATATTGATTGAAATT
>NW_021322988.1:0-222 GCF_001605985.2 Dendrobium catenatum | reverse complement strand
AGTAACAATCTCTGTAGCAACAGGAGTAACAACCGCAACGACCGGTTCAGCCACCAGTTCGTCCGCAGGAGTAACAACCGTAGCGAACGGTTCAGCCACCGGTTCGTCCGCAATCTCAGCAGCACCAGGAGTAACAATCTCTGTAGCAACAGGAGTAACAACCGTAGCGACCGGTTCAGCCACGGTTGTTATAGAAGGCTATAATAGCTTGACAATCAGTCC
>NW_021322987.1:0-209 GCF_001605985.2 Dendrobium catenatum | reverse complement strand
ACGTGTTAATATCAAAAAAGGGGGTTACAAAGTCCTTAAAAGGATCAACTAGCTCGCTAATGCTCGAGAGAGCTACAATCAAAAAGTAAAAAAAGCCTATGAGCCTGTGGTTCCTTGTTCTAGGAGTACAATTTAAGCAGAAAAAGAAACTAGGGCTGTAATTTAACAGCATCCAAAAAAGGAAGCTCAGAAGATATGAGTTCAGCAAA
>NW_021322986.1:0-479 GCF_001605985.2 Dendrobium catenatum | reverse complement strand
AACTTGCTTTCTCATGGAGATTTATCTCCAATCTTTCTGGTAGGTGTCATCCTTTCTCTACACTAATGAAGAAGGATGCCTGATTCCACTTGGATGAGAGTTGTCAGGAGGTTTTTAAGAGTATAAAGCGCTACCTGATGAACCCCCCTATTTTAGCTACACCGATCCCAAGTAGGCCGTTGATTCTCTATACTACGGCTCTCGATGAGTTCATAGGTACATTTTTGGCTCAAGAGAATGAGGAAGGAAAGGAGAACACCTTGTACTATCTCAGCAGGCGATTAATACCTGTAGAGCTTAAGTGCCCAGTGATAAAAAAGTAATGTTTAGCCTTGATCTTCATGGTACAGAAGCTTAGGCATTATATGCTATCACATAAGATCAATCTGATCTTTTGAGTCAACCCATTGTAGTACTTGATGACCCGTCCAACCCTCTCAGGTCATCAAGCACGATAGTCTATGATACTACTATAATTT
>NW_021322985.1:0-200 GCF_001605985.2 Dendrobium catenatum | reverse complement strand
TCTTTTATGTTATAATTTTAAATTTGTCTTTACTTTTTCTTTTTGTGATGTTCACTCTGATCAACACACACATTTACTTTTGTAAAAATGAAAAACCTACCTCTTGTTTTTCTTGAATTCTTATGTAAGTTGTGGTTGACTTATCTAAAAACAGGCAAAAGAAGAAACTTATGATTTTGTCTATCTCTTTTCTTAAAGAG
>NW_021322984.1:0-498 GCF_001605985.2 Dendrobium catenatum | reverse complement strand
ATTTGTTTGAAATAATTTTCTTACTATTTTTTAAATTAATCGCCGATTCTAACATCTTGTCGAAGGAAGATCCTAAAATAGTTTGGTTATACATATCAACTCTCTGTCTCTTCATGCTTCAAAATTTAAACTAAGAATACATAATATTACAGTGTTAGAATATATACATTCCATTTTCTCAATGAAAGCTTTTAATAACAGAAAGATCTGAGAGAAAGCAAAATTACATTCATGGAATTGGGTATATAACAACTTTTCCAGAAGCTCTCCCAGTTTCAAGATATGAAAACGCATCAATCACCTTTGAGAATGGGAATGGACCTTTTGGATCATTAAGTGGCTTAATCTTCCCACTCTCCAGAAATGGATTCAGCTTTGTTAAAGCAGCTCCATCAGAAGTGACCACAAATCTGAAACCTGGAGGTGAAACAGGACCGGTGAGTTCCACCACCGTTCCACCCTCTTTCACTGCTTTGACCGCCCTTTCGCCTTGCCCTG
>NW_021322983.1:0-346 GCF_001605985.2 Dendrobium catenatum | reverse complement strand
CGGCTAGATTTGATGATAGAGGGGATGAGAGTTACTTGGAAGAGATCGATATAGATTGGTGTGTACAGGCTGTGCAGAGGTGCTCAACGTTGTCAGGTTCTGCGAGATGGACGGAGGTTGGATGAGGGAGCTGAATAGCTGATGGTAAAATGGATATGAGGAGCCGTGCTGGCCTGATTCTTGTGTCTGTGATCGCCGGTTATGAGAGGCAGAGTGGGTGGAGATGTGCCGTAGAGTAATTTTGTTTGGTTAGGGACGGTGGTTTGGACTGAGAAGGTGGGTGGACATAGGGAGTCTGGAGGAAAGAGCAGCTAGTGTCGAATGCGAGCTAGCTTTTTGCTTTGGA
>NW_021322982.1:0-447 GCF_001605985.2 Dendrobium catenatum | reverse complement strand
TAACCAAATAGAAGGGATAGATTTTGAGGAGACTTTTGCCCTTGTAGCTAGATTAGATGCCATTAAAGTGCTATTAGCCTTTGCCTATTATAAAGGATTTAAACTTTTTCAAATAGATGTTAAGAGTGCCTTTTTAAATGAGTAAATAAAAGAAGATGTGTTTGTAGAACAACCCCTAGGTTTTGAGAGTTCCCAGTTTCCAAATCATGTTTTTAAATTAAAAAGGGCCTTATATGGTTTAAAGAAGGCACCCAGAGCTTGGAATGAGAGGCTTAGCACATTCTTACTAGAAAGGGAGTTTGTTAAGGGGAGCGTAGACACCACCCTTTTTCTTAAAAAAGTTGGAGATGATTTGCTTATTGTTTCGATTTATGTGGATGACATACTTTTTGGATCTTCTGATAAGAAACATTGTGATGAATTCTCTAAAATAATGAGTAGAGAGTT
>NW_021322981.1:0-434 GCF_001605985.2 Dendrobium catenatum | reverse complement strand
TGACTTTGGGAGATCAAGTCATTAATAAGAGTACACATTTTAGACATCTTGGATCTATTGTTCAGAGTGATGATGAAATAGATGAAGATATTATTAGCAGAATTCATGTTGGATGGTTGAAGTGGAGGAATGCATCAGGCTTGTTGTGTGATAGAAAAGCCCCCCTTCAAATTTAAAGAAATATTCTATAAGATGGTGGTGAGATGTGTAATGTTTTATGGTGCCGAATGTTGGCCATTAAAAGAGAAGCATAATACTAAGTTAAGTGTTGTAGTAATGAGGATGCTCACGTGGATGAGTGGCTTTACCCTTAGAATTAGGATACGAAATGAGCATATACATGAAAAGGTTGGAGTAGCTCAAGTGGAAGATAAAATTAGAGAGAGTTGCTTTAGATGGGTTGGTCACATAAAAGTATAAAAACGACTGTCTTT
>NW_021322980.1:0-382 GCF_001605985.2 Dendrobium catenatum | reverse complement strand
AAATCGGGCTAAATCCTCAGTGCGGTGCTGCTCGTAGCGTGCAATGTCCTCAGAGTGTTGGTCCTCCTGTGCAAAAATATAGGTGTCGAAGCGGGTCTCCCATCGATCAAACCTCTTAATCAACTGATCAACCGGTGAGTGCTGGTGGAGAGGAACAGGGTCAGGAAAGGGAGCGGGAGCAAGAGCCTCCTCCTCTCTAGCCCCCCGAGGTTCCTCAGGGTGGAGACGAGTACCGTGAAGGGTACTGAAGGAACTGTTTGAGTAGAAGGGAGTTTGGAGGTTTGGTGGAATACGATATTGAAGTTGGTATTTGGTTTCAAGGACATAGGCTATGATGTGTCCTACGGCTAGATTGGGTTTCCTCTTGTGACCTGGATCGCAG
>NW_021322979.1:0-786 GCF_001605985.2 Dendrobium catenatum | reverse complement strand
ATTGGCTCAACTCAGAAAGAATTAGCCACCATATCTATTTAGGCATGTGCTATATTTGGTCATCATCCAAGACATCATCCTGGATGATGCAATACAATTATGGCTAAATTAATATGGTACTTAAGAAAAGCAATTAAGGTTTGATTGCTCGATCATATCAGCCTGGACGATCACAGGATCATCCAGGATAAACAATTCACAAACTTTAGTTCTTTCTGGACTATCAATAATCAGCCTGACTTGATTAAGGTGATGCTCTAGATTATATGTGCTTTTTTTTACTAGTCGGCTTGGATGATTGTGAGATTGTCCTGAATGATCAATTTACTTTTCCATCATCTAGACATGCAATCAGGGTGATGTTCTGGATGATGCTAAACAATTTGAACTAATCATAGAGGATGATATGAATATTGTCTTGGACGATAATATCGGTATGTTAAAATTAAGAGAAAATTTGGTGCTCTTTTATTTAAGACCTCTTGTTTATACAAGTCAGTGTCACACCAAAAATTAAAAATAATAAAATGATGCATTGAAAACTTAGATAAAGATACATCAACCAAAACAAACCATAATAAAGAACTAAAACACAATCATAAACCCAATAGAATTACACCACAAACACAATTTGCAAAATTATAATTGTCAGGCATGAATATCAATAACACCCAATTTGATTCCCAAGGCGTTGAATGTCGTAAAAATAAGAGGTTTGGTGAAAATGTCTGCAATTTGATTTTATATTGCTACATGATATAGCTCAATTTCTCCTTACGTTATATG
>NW_021322978.1:0-281 GCF_001605985.2 Dendrobium catenatum | reverse complement strand
TTATTTATTGCTATAAATCTTTCACAATTCACCCCCCTCTTGTCCATCTAGTAATTTTAATTAAATCCAACAATTTCGCAGTCAACCGGCGCTTTTCACGCGGGGCGTCATGATTGGTGGGGCAATCATTGGAGCTAACTGGGTAACGGTCGGATTAACCATATCCGTCGGATGGAAGATCGGACGGATATGATTAACGGCGTTCTGAGACTGCGGGATCTAATCTGCACCGATGATTGGAATCAATGGTCAGGATTTCATCTTCAACCTCATGCGTAAAC
>NW_021322977.1:0-366 GCF_001605985.2 Dendrobium catenatum | reverse complement strand
GGCTCCTTATTCCGTGACCGTCCCTCGTTTCCCGTGGTCGTGGCTCTCGGTCCATGCGATTCCCTCGTCTCCCGTGGCTGTCTCCTTGGTTCCTGGTTTGGGTGTTTATTCGTGAGCTTTGGGGGGATATTTCTATGCTTATTATGCTTTGGTTCTAATGGAAATTAAAGACATGTGGCTCTTGGCATTCCTCTCTCTTGCCTATAAATATGAGAAGATGTTGTAAAGAAAAGGGAGTTGATATTTGTCAGCATATCTGCTATTAACCTGCGGGTTTATTCGAAAATCCTGCGGGCTCTTTCCACCCTTCTTTTCTCATCCCCTTCGGAGATCCTGCGGGCTCTTTCCACCCTTTCTTCTCGGGCT
>NW_021322976.1:0-316 GCF_001605985.2 Dendrobium catenatum | reverse complement strand
GAATAATTATTAATATTTTTTTAAATAATTTTATTTTATTTATTAAATTTAAATATTTTAAAAAATTAATAAGAACCACCTAAGTTTTATTTAAATGTTAAACATTTAATCTTTTTTTTTTCTAAATCCCGCCTAAGTTTTAAAAATCCTGCCCATGGCTCGCGAGCCGGTTCAAGCTCATTTACAGTGGGACGAGCTCGAGTTCGAGCTTGCCTGTCGAGCTCGACTCGACCTCAAGCCCGCATTCTGATTAACAAGCTGAGCTCGATAAGGTCTAAACTCAACTCGTTTACACCCCTAATGGGAACACTTTTTT
>NW_021322975.1:0-800 GCF_001605985.2 Dendrobium catenatum | reverse complement strand
TGGGGACATCTCTAACTAGGTCTTTTTGGGTCACTTTTCTAAAGGTTTTTATACTTGTATGACAAAGTCTCTGGTGCCACAACCATGAATCATCAATCACTGTTTTTAAGCAAAATGAAGCAACACATTCAATGTTATTTAAGTCAAGCATGTAGACGTTGTTGATCCTCTTTTCCTGTAAAATAGTGTTTTTACTTAAACTTACAATGCATGAATTTGCAAAGAATTGCATGATGAAGCCTTTGTCATAGAGTTGACTGATGCTGAGCAAGTTGTGCTTCAATCCATCTACAAACAAAATATTTTCAATCATAAGGTTCTTAGAATTACCAATTATACCTGCGCCTACCACCTTCTTGGTGGTGTTGTCTCCAAGAGTAACCTTGGCTCCAGTCCTGGACTCTAGTACAATAAACTTATTTGCATCACCAATCATATGTCGAGAGCATCCACTGTCCAGGTACCACATACTCTTATGAGGCCTTTTGTGAGAGCCCTCCTGCAAAATTATCAAATGTTAGATATAGGAACCCAAATAGGTTTGGGTCCTTCCTTATGAAAAGTAGAAAGCAATGCATGTGTGGTATGTTGTGGATCATGCACCTTAGGTCTCCACACCTAATGTGTACTACGGTGAACAGTGCAAGTGTGTGAGATGTGTCCTAGCATACTACATGAAAAAATCTAACTCCAGGAAAAGGATTTCTTAAATGGTTTGAGTTATGATGCCTCTTCCTAGGTCTTGACTTTTGATCAAGTGTAGACATCATCCAAGTTTTCTTAAGAGTAGACAATTCATT
>NW_021322974.1:0-346 GCF_001605985.2 Dendrobium catenatum | reverse complement strand
ATTAAGAGATGAATTGAAGTTAGTTGGGGGTATTTTAAGAAATTTTAAGAATTAAATCAAATTTATTAGAATTTTATTAACATTAAAGGGGCATTCCTAAGGGGGACTATTGTGGCTCCTACTTGGGAAACCAAATGAACTCTAATTTTGATGAAGTTTGGACCATAGGATCACCTGACCCTAAGGACTAAACCCACCATATTTGAGCTCAAATGGAGTACTGTAAGGTGGCTAACTAAACCACCCAAGGTGAGCTCTAAGTCACCTTCAAACCACTATAGGGGTTTATCCTAAGCTTGGATTGGGGCAAAAATTAGTGGATCTACACTCCTTATCCTACACATCA
>NW_021322973.1:0-202 GCF_001605985.2 Dendrobium catenatum | reverse complement strand
TAATTTTGAGTTGGGTCGTGTCAACCAGGCAACCCACGCGGGTTTGATCCGGGTTGAAATAGCCGACTCGTTTATAAAAATGGATCGGTTTTCGATTGACCTGTTTAGAGCCGGATTAACTCGGGTTTGACCCAACCCTGTCCCGTTGACCCGATTTGACACCCCTACTTTATATGTTAGATTTATTTTTTTTTTTTTTTTT
>NW_021322972.1:0-215 GCF_001605985.2 Dendrobium catenatum | reverse complement strand
AACTGTTGTCCAAGACTCCCTTGACTGAAAATTGTTGTTGCCCTGAACTTCTGCCTAAGGAAAACTGCTGTCCAAGAGCAAAACGGTTGCTGCCTTGAATTTCTGCACCACTTCCCGGCTGCTCCATGTTGCGGGAAAGCTCTTGGTTGCTGCCCACATCTTCCCTAGCATTCAAATGATCTTGTCAGAACGTGCATCTCTCTTATTTTTGGGTA
>NW_021322971.1:0-258 GCF_001605985.2 Dendrobium catenatum | reverse complement strand
CTAAGGAAATATGGCTTGGTCTTGAGAAATGTGGGTATCTACAAAAAGTCAAATTTTTTTGCAATCATTATAGAATGCATGGGCATAGTATTACATAATGCTTTATTTTTCATCCATTTATCTTGTGCACGAATTTAATGTGGCAAATAATAATGATCCTTTTCCAATGGGACCAACACAGGAACTATAATCTTTTGTGAATGTTAACACTGAAGTTGTCGGCTTTATGGATCTGGATTAAATGGAAAGATAAATGGA
>NW_021322970.1:0-811 GCF_001605985.2 Dendrobium catenatum | reverse complement strand
GTTTATTACAAAAGAAGAGAAGTTTACTATCATATTCCCTTATTTTCACTGTGCATTTCAATCCATATTTGTTAGAACACTAATGATTTCATCATAATAGATAGAAAAATTATAGAAGTTTAGATATTTGCCCTCACTAAATTAGTAATTATTTGTTTGGATGGCTTGGTTGATGGTTATAAGAGCGAAAGGTACTTAATTCACTCTAACAAACTTAGTGTCATTACAAGGCTCCTTCGCCTTTGCGAAGATTCTCACACGACCGAGACTATAGCAGGATTGGGTTGACCTATCAAGACTTACTAATGTTTCTTTAATATAAGGGTTTCTTCCACTCCTCCCATTTTAGTAAAACATTGCTCGCTTAAGGATGAGAGTTTTTTGGATAATTAGGTTGTTGTATCTCGTCTATATAGGGGAACATATGAAACTTCTGACATTGTGAGAGGCCAATCATAATCGTTTCTATCTTATAGTTTGTTTTGGGGCTATTTGTAATGATTTGGATGGGAACACTCACTTGAAAGAAAACACTAGACAAGAAGCTTATAAGGTGAAATGAAATAAATCAGCAAACATTGCTTATATAAAATGATTGGCATTATGTCACAAAATTATGTAGCACTATGGCTCCATAATAAATTGCTCAAAGATGATACAAACATTATGGTGCTTAAGTCATATGGAATTATGGATATAAGATTTAAAACTTATAATAGCATGTTTTGATCATCCCATCACTAAGGTTATCAACACATTTTAAAGATGAAATGATTGAAGAGACTGACATTGTAATGCTTCAAATGCCTTA
>NW_021322969.1:0-264 GCF_001605985.2 Dendrobium catenatum | reverse complement strand
GCCGGCTGGACCGGTCCAGGGAGGACCGGTCTAACAATTTCCAAAAGTCAAAGCATGGAAAACAATAACTCCCCTCATGAATTTTAAAGCATAGAATTCAGCCAACATTAAAACAAGCCACGGTTTTCCAAGAGACAAGAAGAAAGGGGAAGGAGAAGGGACAAGTCCACCCCATCAATGAATCCTTCATAATGAGCTACCTTTTGGACAATAATGAGCTACAAAATTTCAGCTCAAGCAACTAAGAGAATGAGCTCCATCCAA
>NW_021322968.1:0-214 GCF_001605985.2 Dendrobium catenatum | reverse complement strand
TTATACTTATCCCACTATAGCAAATATTGATTATAAAAAAATCTCATCGTAAAAATGCTTTAAAAAAGCTATAAAATTATACAACAACAAGAACATCATCAACCCTTTATCCCACTACATGGGGTCGGCAACATGAATACTTTTACATCATTGTGTCATGTTAAGAGTAAAATTATAGTTTAAATCTAATAAAAATATAATTTATTATATTTTC
>NW_021322967.1:0-394 GCF_001605985.2 Dendrobium catenatum | reverse complement strand
AATCTTTTAAACAAAATTTTAATGCTCACAAATTTTCAATAATGTTGATTTTATTGTAGCAATTTTTCAATCATCTTTATAAAATATTCCAAGTACCTCAAATAACTCTTTAGATATTAAATTGATATATAAATAAATAAATAAAAAACTAGACGTTAGATATATGAATATATAAAAAATTGTGATATTTATGCATATAAATTCTCACTAAAATTATTTTTTGTTATGATTTTATTTGGCACAGCTTTCTTATAACTTTGTCTTTCAGACCATAATCACAATTCATGTTTGATCATTGTTTTTTGTTGATTTATATAACAATTTTTAAAAAGTTAAATTCTCTACAAAAATTTTATAAAGTAATAAAAAAATTATTCCAAATGAAGCCTAAAGC
>NW_021322966.1:0-248 GCF_001605985.2 Dendrobium catenatum | reverse complement strand
CCTTAATTATGCAAATCAAATTTTAAACCCAATTGACCTCAAATTCTAACCCCTTAAGTTTAGTAATCTTCCCTGCTCTAGGGAAAATTGTCATTAAAATTCAAACCCTTTGAACCCCTTAATCAAACCTCTTAAGTTTAAACCTTAATCAAACCTTAAAACCTTCTAGAAATTTTAATAAATCACTTTCAAATCCAAAGCTATAAATAACCCTTCTAATTGATCAGATTTGAATCCTTAACACATTA
>NW_021322965.1:0-368 GCF_001605985.2 Dendrobium catenatum | reverse complement strand
TTTATATTAGATTAATAAAAATAAATTTAATGATATGAATTTAAAAAAGACTTTTTTAGATATGCTTGCACTTAGCCACTTATGAATAATCATCCTTCTTGATTATGAAAAAAGTTTCTGATATAAGATTGCGCACTCTCTCTATTTCTACAATTTCCTTTGTTATGTTGACTCTTTTTGTTTTGTTTAAGGTGAATTAAAACTATTATAAACTACGTAGCTCATTTTGATTTATTGATTGCGAGTTTTGGCTATCAATTTAGAGGTCGAAATTAATGTATGTGATGCGTCGAAATTTATATATGTGATGTGTGTGTTTGCCTTATTTGGACCAAATGTCTCAAGAAAAAAAGAACTATCGTAAAATC
>NW_021322964.1:0-280 GCF_001605985.2 Dendrobium catenatum | reverse complement strand
TGTATCATTTGTTATTGTTGAAGAAGTAATAAAAAATATGCCCCCATAATTATATTCCTACATTTTTCTTCTATCTATTTTACTATTTTTACTTCCAAGACACTTCAGATGCTAAGTAAATTCACCAGCATCTTTTCCTAAGGCAATGGGCAATTCTTTAGAAACATCACTTCAGAAATATCACATGGAACAGGGTTTTATGATTTTCTTAAATCTGAGTAGGATTCAAGGCAAGTCTCAGGTTTAAGAGGAGTTCCCAATTTTGTAAGATTCCTTGATT
>NW_021322963.1:0-344 GCF_001605985.2 Dendrobium catenatum | reverse complement strand
ATGATTAGTATTAGGATGTCGTTTATCAGTCACCGAGAGAGGAAATGAAAAAACCTTCATTGCTAGAGAGAAATGAAAATGAGCACATTCGATGAATGGGTATTAAGTGCGGACGTTGATTTGGTGTTGTCATGTTGTGGATAGGAAATAAGAAATTTAGTTTAAATCCCGTCAAATACAAGAAATTATATTTTAAAAAAATTCATAAAATATTTAATATACGTGTGTCGGACACGCGTGTCAAATTTGTATTTAATATTTTTTTAATCGGACACGTTTTCGGCATGACCGACACGTGTCGGAGGAATGTCGGACGAGTGTCGTGTCGGATACGTGTCGGACAC
>NW_021322962.1:0-307 GCF_001605985.2 Dendrobium catenatum | reverse complement strand
GGATTTCGGGTTAGAGGTGTGCGTATGATGAAGAGTTTTTTACTGTGTGTTCGGTTCTCTGTCCGCGAATGAGAAAGAGGCAGTTTTCTGAAATATGAGAGGAAGAGAGAGAGCATTTTTCTGAAATGTAGAGATGGGGTGTTCGTTTCTGCGAACTGGAGAGAGGCAGTTTTGGACCTGGGAGGCGTGCGGGTTCGAGATTCTCTCTTTATTTGGGGGCTTTAGCAACTGAAGCACCTGTGCAAGCATTTATAACAATTGACATTTATTATTAACATAGCCCCCCTTTCATTGCCCTGCATGAGCG
>NW_021322961.1:0-287 GCF_001605985.2 Dendrobium catenatum | reverse complement strand
AAAATGCACAAAAATGTGTCAAAAATTTGAAAAAGATACGCAAAGCGCCACATGTGGTAATTCTTTTTTCCAGATTCTTTCAATCTCTTAATTCAAATTGATATTATGTTCATTTATATTTATTGAACTTTGAAATATAGAATTTTTTATTCATATCTCTTGTAATGATTTTCTATATTCAAATATCTAAATTGAATCATATTTTTGATAAATTATTTTTACTTACAATGTTATATCACTTCTTAAATTTTATGAATTTCTATGATTTACTTAATGTTATTAGTTTT
>NW_021322960.1:0-267 GCF_001605985.2 Dendrobium catenatum | reverse complement strand
TTTTTTTTTTTTGGTACAACAATACAACATTGCAGTGTTGTGTACCTGAGGAATACGGTGTTGTATTGTCTTGTTCAAGGTAGGCAGAGAGTGGAGGACTGCGGTACTTCAAATCATGATGCTGCGACGATGTTAGACAAACTAGAGAGAGACAGTGGCGGAACCATTATATGGTTAGGGGGGGCAATTGCCCCCCTTAAAAATTTTTTTTTATAAGAGTAAATAAATTTTTTTATATATATAGGAGAGTAAAAAAAAAAAAAATGC
>NW_021322959.1:0-438 GCF_001605985.2 Dendrobium catenatum | reverse complement strand
TACCTCTTGCATATGTCGAAATTACTACCTAAATCATTCAAAATATTAAAAACTCTTGCAAATGTCTAGTGAGAACAAATATCAAAGAAAAACGTTAAAGAATACCTTAAATTACTGATTTTTGTTCAACTCACACGAAACCTAGGGCAGCCGGCGGCGTGAGATTCGGAGTGAGATCGACAGCGACAAGTCACAGCAAAGGTTGACCGAGCGAGAGGCGGCTGGTGTGGGGTCGGCGGTCGGAGATACTTTGTCGGCGGCGACAAACGGAGCGCAATCCAGCGATGTGGGCGGAGGCGACGGGAGAGTGACCGAAACGAGAGAGAGAAGGAGAGAATAGAAATGAAATGCGAGTTGCGGGTCTGTTCATTTTAAGGCATTTACCGGCGGTATTCCGGCAGTCCGGACCGCCGGTACCATTATAACTAATCAGCGGCG
>NW_021322958.1:0-611 GCF_001605985.2 Dendrobium catenatum | reverse complement strand
TAAAGAAACTAAAGTTACTTGCTTTGCTAACTTTATGGATTTAAAAGATGTATTATAGAAAAACTAATATAAAATTCTCAACAAGTATTTCATAAAATAATAAATATATTCAAGAAAGAAATATAAGGTGAGAGCTAAAAGAATAACATGTAAAAATTTAGTGAAGGAAAGCAAACTCAAAAACTCCAAGAGATGTTACTCGATTTTGTGTGTTGAGGCTTTCCAACCAAGAATTAGATCTCTCAAATAAAAAGAGCTCTCAGAATAAAATCAAAGTTTATCCTCTTAAAATTTAGCATGAAAAGAGGAAAGGAAGAATGGAAGAATTGCTGGAGATTTCCTTTTTGTGTAGCCCTTACATGAAAAGGAAGAGAGGTATCTAAAGAGAAAGGGTAAGTAAAGTCAAATTTGAATAAAACTATTGATCAAATATTAATTTATCAACTAATAATATTATATTTGATCAAACATTCATTTGTATTAAATAGAAATAAGATTCAAATGGCTATAAAATGACTAGCCATATGGGAAAGTCAAAAAGTCTTCGTATACATCCAAAATAAGGCAAAAAAGACGACCCAACAAATTATATTAAAATTAGATTATGTTTG
>NW_021322957.1:0-219 GCF_001605985.2 Dendrobium catenatum | reverse complement strand
TTTGAATTGTATGATTTCAATTTTTTAGTATTTATACTCTTTAAAGGTACTATTAATTATCCTGATATTAATTTTTTAAATTATTTATTATGAAATGACATTATATTTTATTATTATTCAATGTAAGATATTATGATGTAACTTAAAATATAAATATTTACAATTTAATAATTTTATCTTTCCAAAACTAGGAAAAAAATAAAAAATAAAAACAAAGTG
>NW_021322956.1:0-252 GCF_001605985.2 Dendrobium catenatum | reverse complement strand
AATTCTTTAAGGTATATTCTCCTTTCTTTAGATTCCAAATTGGATGTAATATCCCATTTTCAAAAAAATAACTTTCACATTTATTGACTCTTGATATATTATATTTACATTACATTTCATTTCACAGAAAGGGAAGAAAAATCTAGTCCACCTGCAGGGTTATCCTAAGCAATTTATAATAAAAATCTTCCCACGCAGTTATATATATATGCAATTTGAATTTAAATTATTAAGCCACACTTGGCCACACTC
>NW_021322955.1:0-253 GCF_001605985.2 Dendrobium catenatum | reverse complement strand
CAACATTCTGCCAACATTGAGGAAAGGTAAGATGTGAATTTTCTCTAAGAAATGTCTTTAATGCCAGTGAATATCCCTCAAGAAACTTCAACCTTCCCATAAGTGGCATTCTATTTACATCTCATGGCCAATAGTAGTCTGGGGGATGGACTTGCTAGGACCATTTCCTCCTATTAAGGGATAGATAAAATTTATCTTAATCATGTCAAAAACTTTACCAAATAGATTGCATGGATGGCCTCTATATAGTAAA
>NW_021322954.1:0-297 GCF_001605985.2 Dendrobium catenatum | reverse complement strand
CAAGTTAAGTAAAATTAATCCTAACTAATCCTTGATATCGTCCCGCAAATTAAGTGTTCGGCGAATGAACAGTTAATTTGGAACGTAATAGCTCGAAGCGTGTTTGACCAAATGGCTTTGTAAGGATGTCTGCGATCTGAGCCTGAGAGGGAATGTGTTGAATTTGAATGCTGCGATCCGCAATGTGCTGTCGGATGAATTGGTAATCTATCTCGATGTGTTTCGTGCGAGCATGGAATACCGGATTCTTGGCGATAGCGATTGCAGAAATGTTATCACAGTGAAGAACGGTAGGAG
>NW_021322953.1:0-412 GCF_001605985.2 Dendrobium catenatum | reverse complement strand
AATAGGGGTGCGAATGAGTCGAGTCGAACTCGAGCCAAGAGGTGTTTGAGTTGAGCTCGACTCTCAAATGTCGAGCTCGAGCTTGAGCTCGAACACGAGTCGAGCTCAAAAATCCGAGTTTGAGCTCGACTCTTCTTTCATGTCGAGCGGCTCGTTGAGCTCATAGTCACGTCAACTGTCAAGCTCGTAGTCACGTTCGCTGTCGAGCTCCGTCATCGTCGTCTCGAGCTCGTAGTCACGTTCGTCATCGTCATCCTGAGCTCGTCTTTTGTCAAGTGCACGTCCATCATAATTGTGTTCGTCGTCATCGTCATGAGCTCGTAATCGTCGTGTTCAAGCTCGACTCGTGAGCTCGATAAGCTCGACTCGTTGAGTCTATTATCGAGTCTAGTCTGAGCCAACTCGCGAGTTA
>NW_021322952.1:0-228 GCF_001605985.2 Dendrobium catenatum | reverse complement strand
TTTTCCTCACACTCCTCCTTCAACTCTTTTGTGTTTCTTGCTATCTCTCTCAAATGGCTGGTGGGAAACGTATTCGTCAAACATCCGGGAGTTCTTCGAGGGCGACTCTAGACCCTCGATTCAGGGAGGCTGAAGATCAGGCTGCCTATCATCGCTACAAAGAGAGTAGCATCACCCTGTCCCGGATAATTAATCCAGCATATTTCTCATACCCGGTAATGGACCTTT
>NW_021322951.1:0-396 GCF_001605985.2 Dendrobium catenatum | reverse complement strand
GGAGAAGGAGAAGGTGGAAAGAATTAGGTCCAAGGGGGGGGCCTATTTATTGGAAGAGAGGAGTTGGAAGGGTAAAAAATGGGTGCCATGTCATCAGCTACATCAGCGCCACATAAGCGCCACATCATCAACCCACCCTGTATATGCGTGCCATGTCATTGATCTATCATGTGTGGCATTGCCATATCATTGATCCATCCTGCATGGCACTGCCACATCATCCATGCCCCAATAGATTATTTATGACATGTCAGCCACAATCTGCGTGTCATGGCCATGTCACCCAAGTTCTTGCATGTCATGGCCACGTCAGCCATGACCCAATAGGTCATGGGTGCCACCTCAACCATGATCTGTGTCGTGGCCACATCAGCCATGACCCAACAGGTTATGGGT
>NW_021322950.1:0-207 GCF_001605985.2 Dendrobium catenatum | reverse complement strand
GAATAGATGATATAGATTCGATGAATTGATTAGACGACACGATTGATTGACCTGATAGTATAGATTGATAGACACTACTACGTTGATTGGACATTGACTAGGAGCACTTATTGATTTGATTGCTGAGACGTATTGATTTATCGATGTTTTTACTGCTGATTTGATTTCCGCTGTATAGACTTGATTTCATTGACGATGGATTTCCGC
>NW_021322949.1:0-291 GCF_001605985.2 Dendrobium catenatum | reverse complement strand
AATGCAAAAATTGTGGATGCAAAATTCTGGAAAGAACATAAAATTGTGGTCGCCTTCACTCTCCTTCCCTACACTCGTTTCTACGGACTACTGAACTCAGTTTATTCACCACCTGAAAAATCAATTCAGGATACAGAAAGAAAAATAGAGGACGCGCTAAGAAACAACTCCTTCTAGATCAAAAAACTCAAAAGCACTCACTGCCCCATCAGCAGCTACAGCATCTTGTCGGCTCTGATACCAAATGACACCGAACCGGAGGGGGCTTGACGAATCCACGTCGACAATCCG
>NW_021322948.1:0-296 GCF_001605985.2 Dendrobium catenatum | reverse complement strand
TGATTTTGGACATATCATCCAGGACGATATAAATATCATCTCGGCCGATATTACCAAAAATAGAAATCTTATAGAGAACACCAGGAACTCCTCCAAGTTACAAAACAACAGATCCCTCACCCAATACAACAAACTCAAGAAAGGAAAAAGATTACAAACTGACTCAGACCTAGTCTACCCAATCTTGAGCTGGTTCCAAATTGTAGTCTGATCGTGTGGACCTGAAATGTTAGCACATAAGGCAATTGTAGAGAAATAAGGTGTAACGCCCCAAGATCTAACTTGGAAAGAATTTC
>NW_021322947.1:0-209 GCF_001605985.2 Dendrobium catenatum | reverse complement strand
GAATCTTCATTTCTTCATCTTCTTTCTTCAATCTTTTTGTTCTGTCTTTTCTTCTTCTACGAACTTCTCAGGTCCATCGGGTTCTGGATATCCAAATAAAAAGAAAATCATCCCTAAAAGGGGTATTTTCTTTTCTATTTGGATATTAAAATCATCCTAATTTGGCTTTCCCAATAAAAGAGAATAATCCTTTAAGGTATATTCTCCTT
>NW_021322946.1:0-249 GCF_001605985.2 Dendrobium catenatum | reverse complement strand
CTATTGAGATCCTTGATGACTCTAAAAATTTCCTCTTGAGAAGGCATATTGCAAAGCATAATATTATCATCCTCAGAAATAATGTTAGGAATAATATGAGTGTTAGGCAAAGGCAAAAAATTAGACGAACTGGTAAAAACATTCTTAAAGTAAGCCACACCAGCATTGCAAATAGCCTCCTCAGAAGCAAGAATAGAGCCATCAACATCAATAATTTTGTGAATATGGCATTTCGATTTCTTCTTGTTA
>NW_021322945.1:0-295 GCF_001605985.2 Dendrobium catenatum | reverse complement strand
GTTGCTTCGTCCAAGGGGACCTTGTAGACCTGGGAGGGAGTGTTCGTCTAAGGGGACAAATTTGAATCCACCTTAGCTGACAGAGGGCTATGTGCCCTATCGATCATATCCTATTGATTCATATCTCAAGGATTTGATGCCAATAAGGAGCGTATTGGCTTTGGCCATAACCGCTATCTGTGGTGCCATTTGGCGGCAAAACCACTCGGTTCAGAGGGCCCCGGGTCATCGTAACCGTTTATCCTGCGGTGCCATTTGGCGGCAGACCGCCGGTTAGAGGACACGTACCACGTCC
>NW_021322944.1:0-378 GCF_001605985.2 Dendrobium catenatum | reverse complement strand
TTCCCTGCATGTAATGGCACGACACGTCTCCCATTGGAAATGTCTTTGCACAACAAATCTGAGACCTCTCCTAGCAAAAATATCTTTTCTTCGCAATGTATGGGGATTTCTTCGATACCAAAGCTTCAAGCAAAGATGAAGTTGTTGCACAGGGGTGCGAATTCCAACTTTTTTTTGTAGCATCCTTCGTACATTTCCTGTAATAAATCTGGGCATTCTTGTAGGCACTAACTCCTTACGTTCGATGGGCCTATAGAGCCAATCTCGATTCTCTTCATCTCCGCGCTCTCCAGATTTGTAAAATATAGTTCTTGATCCACCCCTATTTCTTCGATGAGGTACATAAAATATTACAAGTTCCTCGACATTATGCACCTC
>NW_021322943.1:0-227 GCF_001605985.2 Dendrobium catenatum | reverse complement strand
TATTTATTTCTCCAATTCAATACATACATATATAAAATTGGTTGGGATTTATTTAATTATTAAATGCTTAAGATAATCCTACCTAAGAGTCTAAATTTTTTCTTTTACATTAATGTAATTTGTTTAAAGTTTTGGGTTGAGAAAGTGCCTTTGAGTTGGGATACAACTCTAAAGTTGGAATCCATAGAAAAAAGGATACCTCTTAGGGGGATAGTCATTTTCCATGT
>NW_021322942.1:0-502 GCF_001605985.2 Dendrobium catenatum | reverse complement strand
TAAATAAGCTATAATTAATTATCTTAAATAATTATAATTATTAATAAAAAATAATAATTATGATTAATCAATTAATTATAATTACTTAATGTCAATTAGAATTAATTTTAAAAAAATGCTTCTCTCCCTCGATCCTCGTGCCGACATCTACGCACCCCGCGCAGGTATAAAATTTCAAAACCCTAAAACTCCGAGATCTCGTTTCAACACATTTGTCGGGACAAAATGACCACCTATACATGCTTTTCTTAGCGTGGTAGGAGAGAGTGCGTCCCGACGCTTGCGACGAAGCGGGTAATCACCCAAATTCCTTCTACGAAGTTCGTATCGCCTTGGAAACCCCGCCTATGCACGCTTTTCTTAGCATGGTGGGAAGGGATCCCGGTACGATGCGCACGACTAAGCGGGGATACCCATAAGTACCCGCTTGCGGGAAAATATCTGCCTTGCTTACAAAATATTTTCAAAAAAAAAATACTTTTTTGCAAAAATACCCATGCAC
>NW_021322941.1:0-283 GCF_001605985.2 Dendrobium catenatum | reverse complement strand
CCGCCGGCCCCATATATGGCTCCCATCCATTAACTCCACAATTAAGGCCTTAATTTCATTGATTTGAAATTCAAATTTCAAGTCAATTCCCTCTCAATTTATTCAAAACTGAAATTAAATTTCAGTTTTGTTTAATCCATTCCATAATTCCCTAAACACCTTTTCTCCACCCTAGCCTTTCTCCTTGCACCCGCCGGCCTCCTCTCTTCCTCCAGCTCCCGCCGCCCCATCTTGCTTCTCCCTCGAATAGAGAAGCCAAGGAATGGAGAAGACGACGCCTCCC
>NW_021322940.1:0-213 GCF_001605985.2 Dendrobium catenatum | reverse complement strand
TAAGATTTCAACTTTAACCAAAATCTTCCCTTGAGCCTTTCAACCAATCAGAACATTAAGCAACTTTAATCAATTACCCGATTTAGGATATATCCAAACCACACAGCCTGCTACACACACCTAGATTGACCTATTAGGACACGGACTCTAGCTTTAGGTTAGGCCGGTGTTTCTTTCTTTTTTTTTAGATAGATTGATATGCATACAAAATGG
>NW_021322939.1:0-325 GCF_001605985.2 Dendrobium catenatum | reverse complement strand
AAATAAAATATCATATTTTTTAAACTACCCAATAGAATTTTTTTGAAACAATATGTAAATGACATAAATCAATGTCTCTATAACAAACAAAAAGTTACAAAGTAAAAATTTAGCAAGTGTAAAGTTATTCTCATTTTTACATTTTAAAAATATAAATTTAGTGCAAAAAATCTCAAAATTTTAATATTTTATAAATTTAACATAGGCAAAATATAACCTATATTGATTCGAGTAACTTTCATAACTAGGCTAATAATAGAAAATGGACTAGCGTCTCCCAAACCCTAGCTTTCTCTCGCTAGAATCTCTCTCTCTCTCTCTCTCT
>NW_021322938.1:0-201 GCF_001605985.2 Dendrobium catenatum | reverse complement strand
GCAAACTCCTCAAGCCCTTGCAACCATCCGTCCAAGCCTCCTTCACGTCCATTACGTAGAAATCACAGGGCAAAGCCACAGGTAGCCTCCGCCTCCTCTCTGCTAAACTAGCGACCTGCTCTCCCCCATCCAGATTCATGCTCAAGCCTTAGAAACTCCAACACTTCACAGCACCTGATCTTCTCTCTTGTTCAAAGAGAT
>NW_021322937.1:0-330 GCF_001605985.2 Dendrobium catenatum | reverse complement strand
ATATATATATATATAATTATTTTTGTAATTTATTTCTGATAAATGAAGTTAGATAACACTGATGTTGTTTATTAAAAGATAAAAGAATAATTCATCTAAATTAGATTTTGGGGTAGAATAATATCGCTAAGAAAGTCATTGGCGCAGGTATTATAGGTAAGGCAAATGATCTTAATATTGAGAAAGTTTTATTAGTGGATGGATTAAAAAATAACTTAATAAGTATTATTTCTTTATATGACAAAGGCCTATACAACTCTAAAATAAGTTAAATAGCATGAGATCAATATTTAGAAATAAAGCAACACTAATATCCAAGGGCTATAATCA
>NW_021322936.1:0-210 GCF_001605985.2 Dendrobium catenatum | reverse complement strand
GTTCATGACATAACCTTCATATAAAAAATATGTGATTTTTCTTTTATATATATTTGCCACATATTATAAAATATAAGATATAAACTTTTATATATTTCGGTTATCATCCTGATTTATTAAGCACATAATAATTCTAAAAATTGAAATAAAATTTAAACTATTTATTAATTTAAATATATTTTTAATCTTAATTTTGAAGTAAATATTTTT
>NW_021322935.1:0-312 GCF_001605985.2 Dendrobium catenatum | reverse complement strand
TTAAGTTCCATAAAAAAACATTACAGAATATGCATTCATCAAATGAAAAAATATAATGTATTAGTCATACAACCTTCTAAAAACGCTAAGAAATGCCGAGAAAAAGGGTTGTACAAGTCATGCAACATTCTAAAATCATCGCCGAAGCATCTATCAAATGAAAAAAATAAAATCCTGAGAAATAAGGGAACATTAGAGGTGCACCACTCTACACATTTATTTTACTCGACACACTACCTAAAATTGTAAATGTCTAGCAACAAAAGTTGCATGTAAAGGATTCCATCCACAGGCCATCCATATTGCTCATGG
>NW_021322934.1:0-274 GCF_001605985.2 Dendrobium catenatum | reverse complement strand
TTGAGAAGTTGTTCAATAAAATTCAAGAAAATCTGGGAGCTAGATTGGATCGTGTTGAAGATATTGTGGAGAAACTTGAGGCAGATCAAGACTCCCTGAAGTACAAATTTATTGAATTTCAAATGCAGAGTGATCACAATCAAGAGAAGCCACATATATCTAGTTCTGCCCCCAGCTTCCAATTAGTGAAAAATACAGCTTTGCATCCTTCAGAACAACCATCAATACAAGTGTTCCTCCACCTCCACCATTGGCCAAAGAACTTCAACAACCA
>NW_021322933.1:0-219 GCF_001605985.2 Dendrobium catenatum | reverse complement strand
CCGGCGACTTATGCTGACTAGGATTAGTTGCGTTAGATAGCTGTTATGCTGAGTAGGCAAAGAAATGATAATATTAATAAGTCGCCCAGCTAACAGGCGACATATAAGTGCCAGTTAAACGGGCGACTTAGCCTATAATTAAAAAAATTCTACAAGTGGTGCAAGAATAATATGTAAATTGAATTTTTTTTGGACTATAAAATTTGATATTATAATCAA
>NW_021322932.1:0-233 GCF_001605985.2 Dendrobium catenatum | reverse complement strand
AATTATCTTGATGTGGCACGAATCTCGAGGCAAAATTAGGCCGGAAATTTCAAATTTTATATTTGGGATCACTTAAGCTCCGATTTTAGCAAACTTACAGTTGAATTGAGCGTCCCAGAAATATAAACCCAACGACACCAAATTCAACTCAATCCAAGCCCAAATGGGTCCAAATCAATGACCTGAAGCACTTTTGGAAGGTTCAAACCACAATTTGAATTATCAAATGGTTT
>NW_021322931.1:0-372 GCF_001605985.2 Dendrobium catenatum | reverse complement strand
TCAGAATCGGCTTATAATGCTATCTTTGGAAGGCCACTCTAGTCAATCTTTGGGATTATTACCTCTATCCCTCACCTTAAGATAAAGTTCCTTACCCTAGTAGGATTTAGTGTGGTATGCAGAATAAAAAAATAACACAAACCTTCTATCTTATGCAGGTTAAACCATGCCCAATAATTGCCCTGAGCATCCAGGACTTTGATCTCAGGAGTGAGGATATCCCTCAAAGTGCTTCCCTGTAGAAGATCCTACTACTATATCCATATCAGAAGAATACCCTTCAAGGACCGTGCAGATTGGATCCCTTCTCTCTGATGAAGAGAAGAAAAAATACTTAGATTTTTTACGTGAGAATCAATATATTTTTGCATG
>NW_021322930.1:0-201 GCF_001605985.2 Dendrobium catenatum | reverse complement strand
GATTTTTGTGTGAAAAATCAGGAAAAGAGAAAAAAATTATGGGACTTGGCCCAGTCAAAATGATTAGATTATTATTTGTGGTCGATTGTAAATGATGCCAATCCTCAGGGAAAGGCCTTCATTAAATTATATACATTATATATATCACATTACATGGTGGGAGTCAGAAGAACCCAATTATATAAGAGTTATTCTCAAAAT
>NW_021322929.1:0-398 GCF_001605985.2 Dendrobium catenatum | reverse complement strand
CCGCCCATTCTCGCAGCGCCAATTCCGGGGAAGCCTCATATACTATATACGGCTGCGTTAGAAGAATCCCTCGGAGCACTATTGGCTCAGAATAATGAAGAAGGAAAAGAAAATGCACTCTACTACATCAGCCGGAGGTTGATCGGAGCAGAAAGTCGTTATTCTCCTATTGAAAAGCATTGTCTGGCGCTGATTTTTGCAGTTCAAAAGCTCCGCCACTACATGCTGTCTCACAAGATCACCTTGATATCAAAGATCGATCCGTTGAAGTTCTTGATGACAAGACCAGCGTTGACAGGTCGTTTAGCCAGGTGGGCAGTGATATTACTACAATTTGATATCACGTACATGCCACAGAAAGCGGTAAAGGGACAAGCCTTGGCAGATTTTCTTGCCGC
>NW_021322928.1:0-269 GCF_001605985.2 Dendrobium catenatum | reverse complement strand
GCCTAATAAAAATTTTCCTACCTTTTTTGAAAACACATTAAGTATCAAGGGACTCATAAGAAAATTATAAATTTACATAAAAATTAAACATCAAACTCTATCAATTTTGAGAATGTTACTAAGAAACATACGACATATACATATATATATAGCAGCATTGTATACGAATAAAATTACTAAAGTTATCCATCAACATTAATTATAAATTATCCTCCATAAAATTTGGAAGGAAAAAAAAATCATTTAAGCTTTATATGTTGTAAATTAAT
>NW_021322927.1:0-272 GCF_001605985.2 Dendrobium catenatum | reverse complement strand
TCATAACTCCCTTCCTAAATTAACTAAAGCAATTAAGGGAGAGCTTTAAGTCATTTGAAATTCAAATTCGAATTTCAAATAATTTCCTTAACTCGACACCTAGCCGCCCCTTCCCATTTGCCGCCGGCTTCCCCTCTTGCTCCCATTCAATTATGATGATTTCAATCATCATAACTCACTTCCTAAATTAACTCGAGCCATTAAGGGAGAGATTTAAGTCATTTGAAATTCAAATACAATTCTTATTTAAAAAATTCAAATAAGGAACGTTT
>NW_021322926.1:0-246 GCF_001605985.2 Dendrobium catenatum | reverse complement strand
AATTTGAATTTCAAATTAAGCCCTAATATCATGCACCACAAATTAGGAAATACAAGGAGAGAGGGGAAAGGATGAGGCCGGCGGTTAGGGAGCAATGGCCGGCGGTTTGGAGGAATTTCTGGATGGGTGGCCGGTGGCTTTTGGTGAGCTCGGTATGGAGCTTGGACCGTGAAGTTGAGGGAGGAAAAAAAGATGACAAAACAAAACAACGATAGAAGATAAAACGAAAGATGCAAAGAGAAAACC
>NW_021322925.1:0-235 GCF_001605985.2 Dendrobium catenatum | reverse complement strand
TCTACTTCAATCTTCATATGCGTACATAATCAATTTAAGTCAAGGGGCAGCGCCCTTGCGGGGGTTTCTGGGGGCAGCGCCCCCGGAACAAATTTTGGTTGTAAAGGTATTTTTGGTTCATAATTCCTTAAGAAATTCATATTTAGTGCTTAATGTATTTTCAATGCATGGACTTGTCAATATCAAAATATCAGAGAAAAAACATAATGCAATCAAGTCAACTAGAGCAAACAAT
>NW_021322924.1:0-207 GCF_001605985.2 Dendrobium catenatum | reverse complement strand
GCAATGACCGGTCCAGGGTGGACCGGTCCAGCCGGCCATTACCGCCCTCACAAAGAATCACCTTGTCCTCAAGGTGAAAATCAGGAAACTGCTGTTTCATTCTCCCGTATGGCTCCCAAGTCGCCTCGTAGTCAGGAAGGTTCTTCCACTGGATCAACACTTCCTTTGATTTATCTTCCTTCTGGCGAACCCCTTTGAGCTCCATAG
>NW_021322923.1:0-260 GCF_001605985.2 Dendrobium catenatum | reverse complement strand
GGATCCGGTGGTGTAGCGTTGTAGATTGTAGACGCCTTCTGTCCGCTAGTAAGAATGTTGCGGATCCGGTGGCGTAGCGTTGTAGATTGTAGACGCCTTCTGTCCGCTAGTAAGAATGTTGCGGATCCGGTGGCGTTGCAGCTTGATGCTATGAGGCGTTTCTGCATCTTAATTGTCTTCCCTTTTCTCAATCACCGGGGAAATTCTTCTGGACTTTGAAGTCCATTGCTTTGAAGAGAACTCCCTTTGAGGTCGTCAGT
>NW_021322922.1:0-326 GCF_001605985.2 Dendrobium catenatum | reverse complement strand
ATTTATTTGGCACAAAAAGAACATCCTTAAAAATTCAATGTATGTTTGGCTCGCCCTTGTGGGAGGTTTGAAAACTCAGGATGCTTTAAGATTAAGAAATATTCTAGTGCAAGAAACTTGTTCTCTCTGCTTCTCGGCTCCAGAAAGTGTAAATCACCTTTTCTTTGAGTGTCATTACACTTTTTCTGTATTGAATGGTATTATTCCTGCAACTAGAAATTTTCTGTTTAGACCCACTATTATGCAACTCTTTCAATGGCTGGAATCTGAAAGTCTTCTTTCCCCCCGAAATTTGGATTGCAATCTGTTAACAATATGCTGTATCA
>NW_021322921.1:0-275 GCF_001605985.2 Dendrobium catenatum | reverse complement strand
TTTAAGTCTTTATTTCCAATTGTGAAATGGGAAATAATTAATGGCAAATCAGTTGATGCTTTCAAAGACATTTGGATCCTTGATAAAAGTCTTAATATGTGGCCTACTTTTGTAATTCCGGTGGAGGATAGGCATTTCTTGGTAGAGACTTTCATTTTTGAAGGAAAGTGGAATGCAAACGAACTTAACAAAACCTTTGGTAAGGAGCTTATTGAGATTATTATGAAAATCCATATTAGCAAAGATAAAAATGCTGATTCATTAGTGCTTATCAA
>NW_021322920.1:0-306 GCF_001605985.2 Dendrobium catenatum | reverse complement strand
CTTCCTTTCCTTTGCTTTTTCAGCTAAATCCCTAAATCCTTTCAAGGCAAAGTAAGTAAGGGAAGTAAGGATTTAACCTAGCCGTTAGATATAACAGGATCTAGCCGATTTTAATTTATGTATTCAACGGAAAAGAGAGGTAAACAATGGGTTTAGCTTAATGATTTGGTATGATCTTGATCAAGTCAGTATGATTTATGTTCAAATGCGCATAAATCCTATTTCAATCCAAATTGATCCATTTAAATTGATTATAATTAAATTTTTTTAATTATAATCAATTATAATTAAATATAAATTAGTCAT
>NW_021322919.1:0-693 GCF_001605985.2 Dendrobium catenatum | reverse complement strand
GCAGCGCGATGTCGACCCAAATAAATATTTAAAATGCTCCCTGTCTTACAGTGACATTTTGGAGCAGAATATAATTTACATCTTGAGATTTTAAATATTTGTTTGGGAATCTCGGCACGCAGCGCGATGTCGACCTGAACAAATATTTAAAATGCCCCCAGTCTGATGGGGAATTTTGAAATGTGTTCTCACGGCATTAGAGAATTTCAAAATATGAAATGTATATGCTAACAATAATGTATGAAAACATAATACATTAAGCTCAGCATTTCATGCGTAGTATTTCTTCAGGTAGTGGCCATTGATCGGCAGCATGGGCCTCTAACCATTCAAATCGATGAGTTGATAAGCTCCTCCTTGGTACACCTTTTCAATGGCGAAAGATCCTTCCCAGTTGGATACGAATTTGCCACCGATTTTTCTATGTGGGATGATGGGCCTTCTCTGCACCAGAACCAATTCCCCTTCTTGAAATGATCGAGGACGCACCATTCGATCAAAAGATTTTGTCATTCTTGCACGGTAGATTTCCAGATTTTGCTGAGCTTGCAACCTGATTTCACCGAGCACATCGAGCTCCTCTATTCTTAAGCGAGCGTTTTGTTCTTGAGTCAGATCATTCTGGATAGCGACTCGAAGAGATGGGAGCTCGACTTCTAATGGCAGTACAGCTTCAACTCCGAACACCAGAGA
>NW_021322918.1:0-280 GCF_001605985.2 Dendrobium catenatum | reverse complement strand
AATATTGTGTCGGCCTCTCGAGACTATACTTTATTCTTAATGCAGTATTCGATTACAAAATAGGAGAAATCAAAATCTGCGTGGTCCAGAAGAACCTTGGTGAAGAAAAATTGTGTCACCACGCAAATTTTGATTTCTCCTATTTTGTAATCGAATACTGCATTAAGAATAAAATACAATCTCGAGAGATTCACATAGTATTCTACAATGGATTCAATATCAAAATAGGGTTTTAAAAAGATATATTTCTATGATCAAATATAGTTTAAAGAATAACATA
>NW_021322917.1:0-239 GCF_001605985.2 Dendrobium catenatum | reverse complement strand
ATGGAGTTCGATCAGAATGTCAGACGAATCCTTTCATTATTGATATCTGGGGCATCACAGTTGGTATCAGAGCAAGTGTAGTGAAAGGGTTTGGTTGATAGTTTGATAGAATGAATCCATTCTATTCATTCTGCATACATAGTGATTGACATGTGATTGATTGCATTGTGTGTTTGTTTGGATTTCGACGAGTTTTGATTTTGATTTGGATCGATTTGTTTTGCGTTGTTTTTGTCTCG
>NW_021322916.1:0-277 GCF_001605985.2 Dendrobium catenatum | reverse complement strand
AACTAGAACTACCACCTCTACCAGAATATCCCTCAGGACGAGGAGGAATAGTCCTCGTTCTACCTGCTGCTGAACCGGCAGGTCTAACAGAACCCTCAGATCGGAACTCAAAACGCCGATCAAATCTCATATGTGGACACTCTGCAATCCGATGTCCTGGCTGACCACATCGGAAGCACAGACCATCCATCCTGTAGCACTGGCCAAAATGTCGCCGTCCATAATTCTGGCACACAGGTGTCATACTGACAGAACTAGAACTCGTCGTACTGGTAGC
>NW_021322915.1:0-425 GCF_001605985.2 Dendrobium catenatum | reverse complement strand
TTTTTTATCACAAAAAAGAAAATGATACTACGACGACAACGACCCGCTAAAAGACTAGTAAGAGAGAGAACAAACTCTTACATTTCAAATTAAAGAAATAAAAAGAAATTAAAATTACAAACTCAACTCGATCTCAAAGACGACACCTTAAAGTTGCTGCACTTGGAAGAAAGATACAGGTGGAGTGGCACTTGCGGAGAGACGAAAGAGGTTAGAAGCCTGAGAAGAAAGGTTGGAAAGAGCCCACAGGATTTCCGGAGGGAATGAGAAAGAAGGTTGGAAAGAGCCCACAGGATTTCTAAAGCAAACATGCAGGTTAAAGCTTCCAAAAATAACTTTTCATAACATTCACTTACTTTCGAACATTAGAAGTCCCCTATATATATATGTATGAAAGGGAATACAAAGAGAGACATTACATTTAT
>NW_021322914.1:0-231 GCF_001605985.2 Dendrobium catenatum | reverse complement strand
AATCAAAGGAAGGGGTTGAGGCCATAGGTTTGGGGAGAAAGGGAGGGGATTGTCGGCTGTATAGGGGAAGAGGGAAGAGGAAGATGAATACTAAAATAAAGAACAAAGAACTCACAAAGAGATCATAGGACCACGAACCTTGGACTACTCCAAAGGTTGATGGGTATTGCTATCACCCACCTAGGGTTTCTTCTCAAGAACTCACTAAGAGATCAAAGAAAGCTGAAATTT
>NW_021322913.1:0-270 GCF_001605985.2 Dendrobium catenatum | reverse complement strand
ACTGATGTAGCATCTTCTTCCACCTCCGGCCTTGGGATAAGGGCTAGGAGAAATAAGAACAGGAGATTACGCTTGGCAGCGTCTGATGCAGCAGTCCAGCGAATGGCGGATTCTTTGGCTCAGCAGGAGCCAATTCAGCAGAGGATGGTTACCTTACAGCGGGAGCCACGTAGACGAGTAGTTACCCCAGTTCTTGATGTTGTAGTCGCCCCTGAGATCGACGCAGTCCAGGGAGGACGCTTTTCCCCTCTAGTGCATAGTGGTGATGAG
>NW_021322912.1:0-415 GCF_001605985.2 Dendrobium catenatum | reverse complement strand
AGAAAAATTATATTTTCTAATGAAATTAATTTAATTTGACAAGTTAAATAAAGCACTATTAAGATTAAAAAAAATGAATGTCATAAAATCTAACACACATTTCTAAAACATTTAACAACAAAATATTGAAATATATATTAATATCTGGTAAAGCTATTATAATTTGTAGTACAAGATATCAATACTATCATGATTAAGACAAGAACAAAACAACAAACTAAAGACAATCACTAACACAAGAACTACAATGAAACACAGAACAAACACTGAATAAACACAAAACAAATCATTCCGAAGGACCCTGATATGGAGGAGGAGGTGGTGCTGCACCAAAGAAGTTGAAGTAACTACTGATCATGAACATGTTAGAATTAATGTCATTTATTTGTTCACGCATAAATCCCATATCCTGATT
>NW_021322911.1:0-499 GCF_001605985.2 Dendrobium catenatum | reverse complement strand
GGGCCAACCACTTCTTGGTCCTCTGTGTGGGTCCTACATTTTGTGGCTGACGTGTTGCTCTTTTATTTGACACTAAAATCATACTTTTTTTATTGTGGAAAATTTTTGGGGCATTAAAATAAGGTTAGAATAATATTTAAAGCTAATCATTTAATTTATATATTTTATTTATTTCAAAGTGAAACATTTTTGAACTTATTCTTGTCCAGTCGATTTGATTCAAAAGTTGTCAATAGCTGCTCTTTTCCTCTACCTTCTTTGCCCTTCACAGCTTGGAATAGAGAATAGACACTTATGAATCTTTTCTTTCGTATATAAGTAAACTGCTCGTTACGCCCTTTTTCACTCCTAAAGAAGTGAAGCGCAACTAGGCATTTATTCTTGGCTTTCTAACGTTTACTTATGTGACTATTTGAACTAGCGATTATCTTCTTTGTAATGTATTGAAACTTAGGAGCTCCGAAGTGGCATCAGCCAGCGCCTTATATTCAGCCTCATT
>NW_021322910.1:0-223 GCF_001605985.2 Dendrobium catenatum | reverse complement strand
TTGGGAAAACTTTTGATTAAACCAGTGGTTTTCTTTGTTTTTTTGAAGTCATTTAAATGTTGACTAAAGTTTGATTTTTGTTGTTTTAAAATCCATGAAAGTCTTGCTTAAAGGTTTGGCCTTTAGGAATTTCAAGGAAGAGGTTTGATCAACTTAGACTATACTTGTGGGGTTCTTCAGACTCTTAACTTTTGAATGGACATTGGGCTTCACCTTTGGCAGG
>NW_021322909.1:0-320 GCF_001605985.2 Dendrobium catenatum | reverse complement strand
AAGCAGGAAGTCACCACCGAACCCACGAAGGGCAACCCTAGAATTCCCCCATAATCGCCTTGGATGCCAGAACAAAAGAGAAATTAGAACATATAGAAGTATACGAGTAAGTGATTTTAAAAAAAAATTGGACAATTTCTCGATTTATGCGTCTCATCCTTGCGCAGGGGCCAAGCTAATCTTCTCTGTATCGTTCCAATTTTATCGGATGTCTCTGAAGAGACAAATATAATTTAAATAAATTATTGAGTTCATTTCTTCAAAAAAAAAAGAGCTAAGATAATTTTTATTTTATTTAATTATATATTAATTATATTTAA
>NW_021322908.1:0-1135 GCF_001605985.2 Dendrobium catenatum | reverse complement strand
TAACTAAAACAGGTTAATAGGTCATATTTGGGTCATTCGGGTTGCTAGCGGGTCCGATTTGAGTTGGAATTTTTAACCCGTTTATTAAACAAAAAGGGTTGGGATTCACTAGATTCAAATAGAGTCAACTTCAGGTTAAACCCGAATCAGTAACAACCCTAGTTATGAATAATTAATAATTTAAATTTTTAATATAAAAATATATAAAAATTATGTGGTATATATGCAAATCCCTTAAATTCTAAAAACCCTTAGAGAATATCTATTTTTTTTAATAAGATACAATAAAAAATTGAATTATAATATCTTAAAATCTTATTTGAATTAGCCTAATTGCCACTCTACAATTTTATTTAAAAAAATTAGATTCTATTTCCTTACAAATATTTTGATCACCTAATTAAAAATATATAGGATGAAGCCCAACTTCATGGGAACACGTGCCATGAAGGCCATAAATCCGCCCACGCTTATCACGTGACCAGGAAGATAGGTTCTTAAACGACCATTTGGCCATGTGGTTGGTTGTAGATAAGTTTGTATAATTACTGATAATATTAAATAATGTCACAAGTATTTAGTAGACAAGACTTGTGTTAGGTTGGATTCACAGGGGGTGTAAATGAGGCTCCATTTGGGGGAAAATTATTAGGCCCGGTTTAGGTCCGGACATCAATAAAAACTTGTCATGTGGACTGCTTTTTGACAGTGCGCTTCGACTGCACTTTTTGACTGTGCTTTACATGTACTTTACCTGCGCTTTTGATGCGCTTGACTTAAAATTCTGAGGACACGTGTGCATTCCACGTGGCAAGTTTTTATTGGATATGCGGACCTATAATTTTTCCCATTTGGGACGGTTTTTTTACTGCTTTTTTTATGTAGTTTTCTATTTAATTTTTTATTAGAAAGCTGCTTTAAGAAGCAATAAGAAGGCCGTTCCAAACGAAGCTTAAGTTGAGTCGAGTGCATCACTCCTGATTTGAGCCTCAACTTGATTCATTGATCAATTTTAAGCTCGAGATCAAGTATAATGATACGAGTTCGAATATGCTCATGAGCAGGCTTATTTATTATAAAAGAGAAAAATAATTTTAATTCAAATAATTATTATAATAAAATTATTAAAGATATG
>NW_021322907.1:0-231 GCF_001605985.2 Dendrobium catenatum | reverse complement strand
TCAACTGGGCTAGGCCCCGTGGTTTTTCCCTTTCCAGAATTTTTCACGTAAAAAATCTTGTGTTCTTTGTGTGTGAGCTGGATACACGTGCAACGCTAAGACGTAAAAATTACAACTCTATTGCCGAGTATATTCTAGCCCGCAACAAATATATTAAAACTAATTAATTTTATATACATTTAAAAATATTATAATAAAATTTAAAAAAAAAACTGAAAAATCTATTTTTTT
>NW_021322906.1:0-288 GCF_001605985.2 Dendrobium catenatum | reverse complement strand
TAGAGTTTCATGAGGTTTTGCAAACATCGATCTTCTCGTTATAAACTACAAAATGTTGAAGTTGGCTTGTGATGAATTTTCTTCGTATTTGAATACTTTTACAAAAAGTTATAAATTTTTTTTATTATTATTATTGTACAAGTCATAGTTTAGTTGAAAAAATTACATGCTTTGTTTCATGTGTGGATGTTGGAGAATACCTTTATGCTTTATGCATTTAATCGTAAATAATCATAGTATCAATACAATGGTAATTTTGGTATAGTTGGAAAGCTTCATTGATATTGG
>NW_021322905.1:0-498 GCF_001605985.2 Dendrobium catenatum | reverse complement strand
TTAGTTAATCTGGTAATTGTTGCGGATCTATGGTTTATGGTTTTGATGATAGCAAACATTCCTTATTTTCTCTACGATTGCCTTATGCGCTAACGTTTCAGGTCCACACTATCAGACTGCAATCTGGAACCAGCTCAAGATTGGGTAGACTAGGCCTGTGTCAGTTTGTAATCTTTTTCCTCTCTTGAGTCTATTGTATTTGGTGTGGCATCTGATGATTTGTGTATTGGAAGATCTCCTTTTGTTCCCTATATGATTTCTATTTTTGGTAATATCGGCCGGGACGATATGTCTAAAATCAGAAACCCTAATTAGGGCATCATCATTAAGCCGTCAACAGATCGGCCTGGACGATACTTGTATCGGCCAGGACGATAATCTCAATTCTGAAAGAATCAACCGCCATAATCAGTTTAGGAATTCTTTGTTTTAGGAAATCAGCCAGAACGATATTATTATCGGCCTGGATGATCTAACTCAATCATGCCTAAATTGATC
>NW_021322904.1:0-381 GCF_001605985.2 Dendrobium catenatum | reverse complement strand
CCACCCCTTCTTCCTTCAATATTTGTAATGCCCTTGCTATTGATTTATAAAACTCTTCCTCTAAATTTTGTAACTCACACTCTTGATTTATAACTCTCTTCCTTCAATATTTGTAACTATCAAATTTTTGTGTAACTCTCAATCTATTGATTTATAATTTGTCTAATCATTACATGGTCAGCAACCATTACCACAACCAACAACAACAACAAATTTTTATCACATTATATGGTGTTGTCTAGATGAATCCTTTTTCTCCATTGTGTCTTGTTAAGGGTCAAATTCTCATCTAAACCTAACAAAGAAAAGTCATTCAATAAATAATATAAAACATCACAAGTATACAACAACATCAAGCCTTTATCCCACTACGTGGGGTCG
>NW_021322903.1:0-261 GCF_001605985.2 Dendrobium catenatum | reverse complement strand
TCAGTTTGAGTTTCAAAATGAGTCTTCAACACCTTTGTTTGTGTTCAAATCATTCATTTTATGATTCATTTAAGTTAAGTGAGGTTCAAAGTTTTCTGTTCAAATCTGAGTCCGAGTTCACATTTAACTCCCCGTGTAGTTGTTCAAAACTACAATCTCAAGTCAATGTTCTTTGTATTTGAGTTCGATCAAGTTCTCTTGCAAGTTCATTTTTTTTTTTGTTTAAGTCCTTGGATTTTCAATCCAAATTTCGGCAGCCTC
>NW_021322902.1:0-359 GCF_001605985.2 Dendrobium catenatum | reverse complement strand
ATAAGTGCAGAAAGCTTGGACATATAAAGATAGAGTGACCAAATCTCAAAGCTAATCCTAACAAAGAGAAAGTTGAGGAGAAAACTAATGTGAAGAAGGGTAAGAAAAGATTACAAAGAGCTTTATGGACTGACTCAACTTCAAACTCTTCAAAAATAGAAGCAGAAAAGGAGGTCACAAACTTGTGCTTAGTGGTAGATAAGCTTGATCATTCATATCAAGATGAGGTATGTGACCTATCCTATAATCAATTATTTGATGTTTTTGAGAAAATTCATATTGCATATAGAAAACTCAAAAAATTACATGCAAATCTTAACATTGAGTATTTGAATTTATAAAAGGAGTATGAAAATCTG
>NW_021322901.1:0-274 GCF_001605985.2 Dendrobium catenatum | reverse complement strand
ACGGGGTAAAATATAAAATTGCTTAATTTAAACCGGTGCCCGCAACCCATGCACGCCTTTCTCTGGCGTGGTGGGGAATAAAAGAAATTACGGCCACGGTGTCCTCTTTTGAGGGCACCTACCGTGCACGCTTTTCTCTAGCGTGGCGGGAGGCCCAGTTTTCCGTAGTTTTCCCCTAAACAGGGGAGACGCCGGAAGGCTGCCGAAATTTCGGGTAAATGCAAGATCGTACTTGAGACAATGTGGAGCTTTACTTGGACATTGATTGGAGCAT
>NW_021322900.1:0-933 GCF_001605985.2 Dendrobium catenatum | reverse complement strand
TAAACCCTTAAAAATCATTTTCGTAAAGGATTTTTACAAAATTAAGATTTAGGTCAAAAACCCTAACTTGTAAATCTCCAAAAATTCCTCAAATTCCTTCATTTTCATTGTTAAAATAATCTTCTAATCCTTCCTTAAAATTTTCGTAAAGAAATTAAGAAAGAAAACCAAAATCTTATAAAATCCTAGAAATTTCATTCTCAAATATCTAGAGATCTAGAAAACTTCGCTTGAAAATAATCATACCGGAGTGATCCTCTCGTCGCCCTCTTCGATTTGACCTAAAGCTCTCGCCGGAAAATCATCGCTGGAGCGCCCTCGCGGAAGCCGCCCGTCCGCGCCTAGCCCTTCCGTCCGCTCGGTTCGTCTCTCACGCGTGAAATGAGAGGGGGAGAAGGGCCGGTTGCTTAATTAGGGAGAAAGGGATTTGCTAAATGTCCATATTACCCTTACTTAAGTAAATTCGGCTTAAGAAAAACATAGGGGCAAAGTTGGCATTTAGAGACTTCTAAAAATAATAACTCTCTAATTAGGCAAAATTTGGTATAACTTCTATATATCAAAACGATCAGAATTTCGCGTAGGATTTTCTAAAATTAATTTCGTTGCATTCCGATAACCTTGAAAATTTTTACTTAAATTCTCGTCGCGGCGCTTTAAAAAAAAAACGTGCGATGCCTAAAATAAGATTTTCGGGTTTTACAAGTAGATTATTCTGAGCTTTTTCTCATTGCATCGGGAGCTGTTGTAGCCCATAGCTGTCATCACCTAATGTTGTCTATCCAGAGTCATTGCCCCTCACTATCAACTTTTCAAATTGCCTCTAATACATCATTATACCGGCATCCCACTATTTAGTAGGGCATGAACTTCTGCACTCAAGTGTTTTGCTTATAGTCCAGGTTCATCTGAAACATTCTCCATGGTTTTTTC
>NW_021322899.1:0-1688 GCF_001605985.2 Dendrobium catenatum | reverse complement strand
AAAAAAATAGTTACATAATTTATTGATCAATCTTTTTTGTCAAAATGGATCTTAAAAGTATTATATGAAAACCTGATGTTCTATTGAAGCAACAGTTAACTCAATGGAAGGAGCAAATGGACAAGACAACTCAGATGAAGAAATGAGTATTGTATGTTATTCCAATAGATGTACACACGTATATATAAGAATTACAAGAGATGATCATACAAGTCTTTAAAGAAGTAGTGGACAGCTATACAAGCTTTAGAAAACTAGTTATTCACTTAATTTAATTTTATTTGTTAATATACCCTGGCAAACTGATGACGCAGTTGTGTCAATTAGTTTGGTAGCGAGACACTTAAAAGTTAAAACGAGATATACATAAAGGTTTAGTGAATAAGTCTGCAATTTGATCCTTAAAGGATATGTGATGGACTTGTATGGAATTATTTTTGATGTGCTCCCAAATGAAATGGTTGTCAATCTCAATGTGCTTGATTCTAGCATGATAGACCGGGTTATTGGCGTCAAATTGCCGAAGTATTATCACAGTATAATATTGTAGGAAGTTGTTACGGGCTGTCCAGTTCGTGAAGAAGCTGATGGAGCCATATGATCTCAGTTGTAGCAGCTGCTATTGCTCGATGAAGAAATGAGTATTATATGTTATTACAATAGATGTACACACGTATACATAAGAATTACAAGAGATGATCGTACAAGTCCTTAAAGAAAGAGTGGACAGCTGTACAAGCTTTAGAAAACTACTTATTCACTTAATTTATTTTTATCTGTTAATATTGTATTTATTTTGAAATATGTGTACTATACATTTTAATTGAATTTTTTTATGTGTTGATCTTAATTTAAAGAAAATTTAAGTGTAAAGAATCAATTTACATAAGAAAATTAACATTATTTTCATAAAAATAAGACCTAATAATTCTATGATTTAAAATGCAAGAATATGTTTAGATTTTGTTCGGAATAGTTTTCTTATTAATTTTCACAATAATTTTCTTATAAAAATTTTTACTCTAGCTACAATATCATATCATATGCTCAAACAGAGACCGCTCCCAAATGGCTTGCTTTCCCTCGACCCAAATGGTTTGCTTCATTTTCCCCTTTGCTCCTCTCTCACGACTCGTGACCTCAAGCACGGCTTTCGATTTCCCTTTCGCTCCTCTCTCGCCATGTTATTTTTATTATTAATTTTGATTTTACAGCTCATCTTGGCTCCAGTAATAAGATAGAAAATGAAATTATTTTAATGTATTCTAGCATTTCAAATAAGATGGTAAACCGCCGCAAAATAGACCATCGGAAAACAACCAGAAAATTGGTCGCCTAAAAACCGCTAGACAATTGTGTCGATATTAGATGATTTTCTCTAATTATTCATTTGGTTTATATATTAAGTTTATTTTTATAGAATAAAATTGACATCACCTTTTGTAAAGTTTATTTTTATATTAAGTTACACAGTCAATTATTCATTATCCAATTGCCAAAAAAAATCAAATTAATTAGGATTTAATACATAATTATAATATTAAGAATGATAATTAATGATTTGAGTGTTAATTTACCAATTTAAAGGTATAATTATGAACTAAGAGGATAAATATTTTTATTATGAACTACCTAATATAATGATTATTGCATCTATCATAAGTTTATTAATAAATTAATGAATTGAT
>NW_021322898.1:0-1851 GCF_001605985.2 Dendrobium catenatum | reverse complement strand
GTCCGGCTCGGGCGGAATCCGTCCCCGTCGGGTCGGGGCGTGATAACAGGATAGTGCGAAGATTGCAAGATTGGATGATCGGGAAGTTATTTTGGAGGGAGGAGTGTAGATTTAACCTTATTGGTAAATTTTTAGGGATTATTATGTATTCTTCAATTTTATTCTTATGATGAATGCCTCAAATAGAATAGACATGCGTAATAATGTTTTTGTCGCACTTTTTTTTATTTTTGAAAACTTTTGACATTTAGTTAGAAAAAATGAAATAGCGTATGAAATCTTTGCTTAGATAAATGGTGCTCAATGATTTGTGTAGTGTCTTTTCACTTTTCAATACATTATGCACTTGTACAATGTTTGTGTATTTTTGTGAATTTTTTTTGGAAATTCTTCTGCTCATATAACCTGTGTGTTAATTCTCTTGTACACACTGTGTACAATCTTATACACACTGTGTACAATCTTTTGTACTGTATACAACCTTATACCCACAATGTATAAGACTTATACATACTGTATACAACCTTGTACATACTGTGTGTACACATTGTGTACAATTTCAATGTTATGGACATGAGGATTAATAGGGAAAGCATGTGACAAGCATACATTTCGATTCTTTCTGCCAAAGCCTCATGTTAATACAATCCATCTCATTTGTGAGAATATCAATGATAGTGTGCATTTTAATTAGTGCTTTTATGAACAGTCTCATTGAGTGATCGGGCTTGCTAAGGAGAGTGATGGATATGGGTTTCATGAGGGGAGAATGATTAGGTTAGCAATCAATGTTGCTTCCTCGTCTATGACAAATTGAAGTAAATAAAAAATATGCAAAAAACGAGTCCCATTAAACACTTTGTACAACCTTGTGAACACTCTCTACAAAATTGTACACTATTGTATAAGATTGTGGTAAACAAGTAGACAATGTCTACAAGCTTATCCGTAATGTGCATAATCCTGTACACAGTGTGTACATCATAAAATGATATATACATTATATATAATGATCTACATAATCTGATAAATGTAGATATACTATAAACATATATATAAGCTTGTAAATAATATGTACAAAGCTGTACACACTATATACAAGCTTCAATACAGTGTGTACAAAGATTATACAATGTTGTATAAGATTATGGTAATCTTGTACATAATGTGTACATTTTAATGTGTGTACAAGCTTGTGATAATCTTGTGCACAGTGTGTACACTGTGTGTACAAGCATGTACATACTATATACAAACATGATATATTAAAAAAAAATATTATTAACACAAGCTCGTATAGATTATTACAACGAGAATCATAAATAAAAAAATATAAGATTATAGGGAATCATTTAAGGTCATCATTAAGATCACTAAATATATTGGAGACATGGATGATAAAAAAGAAAAATGTTGCTTGATGTATATATTTGTTGAGCCTCCTTACAATTCTATAGTTATTATTAGGAAAATAATAATAATAAATTGAACAACAAAAACTTGATGTATATATTTACAATAACAACATGGGGGCTTGATTTGTTCATATTCTTCATTTCATCTTTAATTTTAATTCCAATATATTTTGTTAGTAGCTCAAATTCTCAGTATATCAAATCACCTCTATTTGACAAACCTGTAATTAGAGTGTCTTCATATGCTAAAAATTTTAGCTTATATCCTTTGATTATGAATGATTGCTTGGGCACATTCCAACATGACAACAACATGTAGATTAGGAGTGTATTTTGTTGAAATGGATGGAACTCTGTAAATTGAAATAAATTTTACATCAACAAAGCATCTTCCAATTCATCATGTAATATCCCTTCTAAAGAGTTGCAGACAAAT
>NW_021322897.1:0-292 GCF_001605985.2 Dendrobium catenatum | reverse complement strand
ATATCATAGCAGTTACATTCATATGATCATTGAATCAATGCAGAAATAATAATATTCATATGCAATAGTAGTAGAATTTATAAACAGTAAAATACTATAGTATGAAAGACTGTAAAGTAGTAAACTAGTATGAGGGTCAAATGTATAAAGAAATCATTATATCCGTAATACCAATATGTAAAGAAATCATATAAAGCATCCAATCAAAACTGTAATAAAGGCAGTTGAAATTGAATCAATATAGTAAAATCATAAAGGAATGTATACATGCTATCTAGTTATTCTATATCAC
>NW_021322896.1:0-234 GCF_001605985.2 Dendrobium catenatum | reverse complement strand
TCTACCCTTAGGTACTCTTTAAGGACATTGAGCAATCTATACATTGAAATAATACTCATAGAAATAGTAGAACTACTCCTCTGACTCTAGTAGTGTCTATCTCCAAAAACACTTTTCTTCTCATTAGTATCATTGATAGATGGCTCTCATCCAAACATCTTCTTGCTAGCATCCCATTACTGCTGAGTGGACATCAGATTATTCTCCACTAGCCTAGCTCTCTCCACCAACTAA
>NW_021322895.1:0-238 GCF_001605985.2 Dendrobium catenatum | reverse complement strand
CTGAAAAAATTCATGCATCATATAGGAAACTCAAGAAGACACATGCAAACTTAAAATTGGAATTTTTGAAGTTACAAAAGGAGCATGCAATTATGACTAAAGATCACTCAACAATTGATTCAAATCATATGGACCTACTTGATGAATTTGATGAGTTAAACAAAAAGTATTGTGAATTAATTAAAGAGCAAGAGTCACTAAAAGTCACACACCACTACAGGAAAATCACTTATTACCG
>NW_021322894.1:0-509 GCF_001605985.2 Dendrobium catenatum | reverse complement strand
TCACCTTCTCCTCCCTCTATCAAACCCTAAAAAACTTCTCAAGAGCTCTCTCCCTCAGAATCCCACTCTAACAACGTTCTCCTCTCTGATTCACACTCACAAAATATGATAAGTTTTTCACCTCTAAACGGGCTCCAAAATCCCTGAGATTTCAAAAGTAGCCGTTACTATCGTACAGTATGGTTTCTAATCGTACAGTACGATATGTATAAAGAGACTTCATCCTGGTACGAAGTGGTACAAACAATTCAAAAGAAGTTGTACAGTCCGATTATAAATCGTACGATACGATCCATAACACTTCTGTTCGTACAGGACGATAGTCAGGACGATCAAACATCGCTCTGTTCATCGTATGGTATGATTGGGATCGTGCAGTACGATGAGACAAAATCGAAGAGATCGTCCGGGACGATCTTCAGGATGATTATAATTCATCTCTGTTCATCGTATTATACGAACGTGTTCATAAGGTACGTTGTTAAAATTAAAATTAAGCCCGGATTTCT
>NW_021322893.1:0-279 GCF_001605985.2 Dendrobium catenatum | reverse complement strand
ATCAAGACTGATTGCCCAAAACTCAAAGCCACTCCTAACAAGGAGAAGGTTGAGGAAAAACCAACTGTAAAGAAGGGCAAGAAGAAGTTTCAAAGAGCTTTTTGGGCGGACTCAACTTCAGATTCATCAGAGACTAAAAAGGAAGAAGAAGTCAGCAATCTTTGCTTGATGGCAGATAGTCTTGATCAATCAGATCAACAAGAGGTATGTGACTTAAGTTATGATGAATTGTTTGAAGTTTCTGAACACAAGCATGATGCATATAGGAAAATAAAAAAG
>NW_021322892.1:0-297 GCF_001605985.2 Dendrobium catenatum | reverse complement strand
AATGAATAGACATGAGATTAAAAAATTCTAATTATGTCAAGTTATAAACAAATTTTAAATTTAGAAAGACTAGATTTTCTAATGTAATTAATCTCAAATCACAATCTAATTTAAGCACAATTAAGATTAAAAATATTAATGAAATTCATAAAAACTAAACTCATTTAAAAAATTGTTTAAAATAAAATCAACTACAACATATATTGATATTTATGAAAAGAATTACAAGTTCATTTCATAATATCAAAATAAAAAAATATACTGAACTTTTAATAAAAACATACTAAAACAAACACT
>NW_021322891.1:0-214 GCF_001605985.2 Dendrobium catenatum | reverse complement strand
AAGCATGGTTAGCACAATTGTGTGCTAACTTATTACAGTTTCTATTAACAAAGTGGAAAAGAATGTTACCAAAACCATCCAAGTATGATAGGTCTTCAATGTCTTCTTGAATGCCATGCCTAGATTCTTTGTTCTTTGATCTTTGAAGATGATTGATAATGTTGAAATTATCTCCTTCTATAATTAGACCCTTTGCATCTAGCATCCAATTTGA
>NW_021322890.1:0-498 GCF_001605985.2 Dendrobium catenatum | reverse complement strand
TAGAACTTAGAAGTTTTGGCTCTCAAAGATTTGATTTCGATTGTTTTGCGATCGTGACATATTTACTTTGGTTCATTATTTTATAAAGATAATTTTTTCTTAAACCAAGTGATGGATGTATTCTTTTTATCATATCCAATTAATTCTTTGAGTTATGTCATTGATTTCAAAAGACGATTCTACCCTAAGAAAATGTCTCAGCTAAGGGTAATCATGACCGGATATTCTACTATTCTATGGATGGTTGAGATTGTTAACTCATTACCTCACAAGTTTTTAAATTAATAATATGGAATGCTACATCATTTTCATGCCTTGGTTTAAAAAAAAAAAAATTGTTGTGATTTGCTATTGTTCTTTTGTGTTCCCTCCTCCTTTTTGATATGTCAAAAGGGGGAGAAGTTTATGATGTTTTTACACTTGTCGATCCTGAAATTTTTTGCTAATTGTCTTCGTAGTGTTTTGCCATCATCAAAAAGGGGGATATTGTTGCAAATC
>NW_021322889.1:0-1375 GCF_001605985.2 Dendrobium catenatum | reverse complement strand
AGCGGAGTGAATAAAGTGAGGGCTGTGTACTTTACTTTTTTGTCTTTACTTTCCTGCATTTATAACTGTACACAACGCTCTCATCGCATGCATAACTATATAACTGTTCTATTATTTCCTGCTTTTACTTACCTGCAAAGTAGAATTTTTTTAGGGATCGATGTACATATAAAAAGATAAGTAAAGATTTTTATTTCCTATATTTATTGTATATAGATTGAGTCTGTAAAGTGTCTGGAGTCTGTACAAGAATTAAAGACAGCTGCTTATAGATATACAAATGGGGCTCCAAAAAGTAATAACCTCCTTCAGGAGGACATTCCTTTTTTGAAATTCCATAGAAGACCCAGAGCCTGAAGACCATAAGCAGTTATATTTAATTCTACTTTCTCATAGGCTTTGAATCCAGGTTTTGTTGTTGGTGGGACCTGGCCACCTTTACTTTGCTGCAGAACCTAAGATATACTATGTAAATCTTATATTAATAAAATAAGCTCTTTTATATATAACTGTTTCATACATCATTCGCATACGAGTAGATTTTTTATTTTTGTAAGCATATTCCATTGTATTTGTTTTAGATTATTTAGTAATTCCTTGATTCCCAGGATAGAGCCATCTTAAAATCTTGCATCATCGGCGAATTGTTGTGATAAGGATTGTTAGCTGGCAGCCCACTCTAGGAAGGTGGTAAGTCCAGATCATATACACTTTTCTCTGCACATTCCCTCTAATCAATTCTAATTCTTCCAAAATTTAGTGTTAGAGTCTATAATCTAAAACATGATCGTGGAAATTTAAATTAGCCCAAATATTTAGTTAAATTTATATATAATTTTGGAATCATTTAGTCTTAATTTAAATCGAGAGTATTCTCTTAGGAGATATAATTAACTATAGGGGCTTGCCCCTATAAAGAGTCTAGATCCCAGAATAGTCTAAACCCCATCTTAGTTTCCTGTCTGAGATGGGGGAAAGATCTGTGAACGTAAACTAGTTCTTTATATGAATTTCAAAATTTATTCCTATATTCAAAGGATAGATAGATGGTTGATCTGCTCTCATAGGCAGGTCGAATATCTTCTATATTTGATTATGGAAATAAATCTATAATTCATTAGTCTAATTGGGTCGATAGGATAATATGAAAATCGTTCTTCAGGATGATTTGTATATTCCCTATGTTGCACATGATTAGAACAATGAATTATAGCTTTCTTTTTTAAAATTAATAGAAGGATATTAATCTGCTCCTCGGGGTGGTATACTACCCGACTATATGGATTTAGATGAAAGAAAATACTAAAATATAAATAAAATGAATCGTGTGAGAAAATAAAACCTTATCTTTGAAAATCCTGCTTTATTTAAATTT
>NW_021322888.1:0-299 GCF_001605985.2 Dendrobium catenatum | reverse complement strand
GGAGGAGGGAAGTGGCCAGGGAAGTATAGAGGTACAATAGGAGGTGGATCTAAATGTCCCTGACCCTGACCCTGCTCTGGGGAATGCTGCTGGCTCCTGGCAGGTGGTGGCTATTTTTTCCTTATGCCATCTCATATGGCCTGCAAAACTCATTGATGCATAGAGTCGCTAAAGTCTTGGAATGATTGGTAAATAAAACAAACGGGAATATGGCACATCTTCTTTGGACGGCGTTATTTTCCCGAGTTTGGCTTAAACCGAAGAGCATTGCAGGTGCGATAAATAACTTCTGCTGCATC
>NW_021322887.1:0-211 GCF_001605985.2 Dendrobium catenatum | reverse complement strand
TGGAGCTGGTGGATACGGGCGGCTATGGGGTGATGATAGGCACAAGGAAGGTGGAAATGGGTAGGGGAGTTTGTAGAGGGGTGGTGCTGAAGATTCAGGAAATCCAGGTGAAGGAAGACTTCCTTCCATTGGAATTGGGAAGTACTGACGTCATCCTAGGGATGAAATGGCTGTGTACCTTGGGGGAGACGAAGATCAACTGGGGGACATT
>NW_021322886.1:0-251 GCF_001605985.2 Dendrobium catenatum | reverse complement strand
TACAGGAAAAACGTCATTTTCCGGCGGCCATTTTCGCCAAAAAATGGCCAAAATCCGTCAGAAAATTGCATTTCCGGCGGAAATATTTTCGCCAGTTTCACGCGCGTCGTTAAAGGACTTCCGGCATAAAATAATTCGTTAAAGGACTTCTGGCATAAAATAATTAGCCAGAAACATTTCCGGCAAATTTTCGACGGAATTTTTGCTGGAAAAATATTTCCGTCGAAATTTTTATGCGCCGGAATGCCAAG
>NW_021322885.1:0-210 GCF_001605985.2 Dendrobium catenatum | reverse complement strand
GATGAATTGTTTGAGATTTGTGAGAAAATGCATACATCATACAAAAAACTCAAGAAAACTCATGCAAGCCTAAAATTAGAATTTTCAAATTTGCAGAAAGAGTATGAAGTCATTCTTAAAGATCATTCAACGATTGATTCCAATCACATGGCTCTTCTTGATGAATTTGATGAGTTGAACAAAAAGCATTCAGAATTAATTGATGAACAT
>NW_021322884.1:0-279 GCF_001605985.2 Dendrobium catenatum | reverse complement strand
ACCCTTTTAAAAAAATAGGGGAGATAAAAATATTTTTATTGTTTTTAATTTTTTGAAAATAAGATACAAAACACGATAACAGTACAAGACTGCTGCGTTCTCCCCCTTTGACAAAAAATAAAACGAACAAGAGATAAAAATGTTCCCTGATCTAGTGAAAAAACAAATATTCTTAAAATGAGAAAGTTACCTCTTAGTTTTAATCATAAACTTAGTAGAATTGGATTGACAACGCATAATCCTGAAAAAGTAAGAAATTCATAAATTGTTAATCCAAGC
>NW_021322883.1:0-1426 GCF_001605985.2 Dendrobium catenatum | reverse complement strand
TAAGAAAACCCTTGATTTTTTTGATACTTGAGTTTGAGAATCTTGATTCCTGATTCAATAATTCATGCATTAATCTTCTATAAGATATATTTTATGAAAGGAGTTTTGAAAAATTTATGTTTCTTTCTCTTATTTGTCTTATGATTTAAATATTGAATTAAAAAGTTTTTGAGCCTTTTTAAATAACTTGAGTTTGGATTATCAAATTCTAAATTTCTAATATTTTCTGGGCTATGCATTGTCAATCCAATTCTACTAAGTTTTTGATTAAAACCAAGAGGTAACTTTCTCATTTTAAGAATATTTGTTTTTTCACTAGATCAGGGAACGTTTTTATATTTTTTTCATTTTTTTTTTAGTTTGTGCCGCCTCTCTTTTTGATAATGTGAAAGGGGGAGAACATACTGTTGAATTTGTATCTTTTTTTCTTTTCAAAAAATTTAAAACAACAAAAATATTTTTATCTCCCCTATTTTTTTAAAGTGTTATTCTAGTGAGGGGGAGATTAGGAAAAAATGTTTCTTTTTGCAAATTCAAATTGAATTATTTGTCATCATAAAAAAGGGGGAGATTATTGCGGATATGTTTTATGGTTTATGATTTTGATGATAGCAAACACTCTTATTTCTCTACGACGGCCTTATTTACTAATATTTTAGGTCCACACGATCAGACTGTAATTTGGAACCAGCTCAAGATTGGGTAGACTAGGTCTGAGTCAGTTTGTACACTTTTTCTTTTCTTGAGTCTATTGTATTTGGTGTGGCTCCTGACGTTTTGTAACATGGAAGATTTTCTATTGCTCCCTAAAGATTTCTATTTTTGGTAACATCGTCCGGGACGATATTTATATCGTCCGGGACTATCTGTCCAAAAGCAGAAACCCTAATTAGGGCATCCTCATTAAAGCATCCATCATTATGCAAAATACACCGTCCTGGATGATTTTGTATCGGCTGGGATGATAGGCTCAATTCAGAAAGAATTTTTCGCCAAATCTAATTAGAAATAACCTATTTTGGACATCATCCAGGTGGATCATCCAGGATTATAAAATATCGTCCAGGATGATCCAGGTCAATTTTTCCAATTTTTCACTGGAATTTAAGGAAAGCAATTATGACTTGATTTCACGATCAATTCGGCCTGGTCGATCGCCAAATCATCCTGGCCGATGTGCTGGACGATTGGACACCGGATAGCTATTTTTCAGGGTAATGTTCAGGATGATATTCCATGATTTGTTCTGATCGTCTAGGATGATATATTATCGTCCTGGACGATGTGAACAAACTTCTTCTGATCGTCTCAAATCGTTCCGGCTGATTGGGCTTAAATTATACTAATCGTACAGGATGATATGCCTATCGTCCTGGATGATAATGTCAGTAACTTGCATTAATGAGCTCATTTTGAGAGCTTCTAT
>NW_021322882.1:0-536 GCF_001605985.2 Dendrobium catenatum | reverse complement strand
TGAGCATTAATTAAAATACTAAAAATGATATTATATATCTATATATAATAAAATCATTTAGAACTTATTTCGCCAATTTTTTTTTGGAAATTTAAGCCAATTAAAGCTCATACACTCATCGATATCACATACACAAGACTCGAATAAAACTAAGAGATGGAACATGATATTTATTAATCTAGAGGATAATTACCTCGAAAGAGATGCATTTTTCTTCTTTGAGATAGCCATGGGAGCATATTTTCCACCACTTTCCTCAAAGTGAGCCGATGGTCTTCTAAAGTTATTAACCGCCCTAAAATGACAATAATAGAAAAATATTAGTGAATAATCACACAATAACTAAATTATTTAAATATTAGTGAATAATCACACAATAACTAAATTATTTAAAGATATTAATAGTATTATTTCAATCATTATTAAAAAAAAAGAGATGAAATAAAATAATTACTGACAATAAATAATTACCAAAAAAGAGAAGCAGGTTTCCTCTCTGAGGAAACCGTGCGAGCATTTCTTTCTCCGTTCTCCAA
>NW_021322881.1:0-238 GCF_001605985.2 Dendrobium catenatum | reverse complement strand
CAGCAGGTTTTGGTGGTCACAGATTAACAAAATGTCAAAATGAGGTTGGAGGTCGCAACTAAGGTTGTAGGTGGAGGTGCGGGATGCATGCAACTATGAGATTGAGCAAAGAGAAAAAGCAAAGCATTGCTAAATAATGTATTCTAAACTGACCTAATTCTAGAGATTTCAAAATACACCAAAAATGAATTATTTGGCGAGTTTCAAACTCCCAAAAAAAATGCTTAGAATTTACCTT
>NW_021322880.1:0-230 GCF_001605985.2 Dendrobium catenatum | reverse complement strand
GCTTTATGATTGATGTAAAGAAGTTAACACGCCTTTTTCGTTTTGATGATGCTATATGTGACAATTATGTATGAGTCATTCATATAATTGGTGTTCCTCGTGGTTTCAAAGCAATTTTACTCATACTATTGGAAACTTATTTGACTATAAGGGGAGTATTGGTGGATTTTGGGATACTCTATTGAATCCCATGCCTTTTCTACTTGTTCGAATGTGATGTTAGCAAGTGG
>NW_021322879.1:0-243 GCF_001605985.2 Dendrobium catenatum | reverse complement strand
TTCATATATAACGAGTTCCATCACCAATAATTACCAGCAATGTAATCATTGGCATTTAATGTTGTCGTAAGAAATCATTGCTTATAGTTTTGAATATGTAAATTCCATAATACCATGTGTCCCTCCCGTTGCCACCGATGCCACCGCTTTAAAACCTAATTAATTTTTAATTATTTTAAATGCATTTAAATGCCAAAATTTTCAACGAATCATTAAATTGATTTTAAATCCAAAATTAAGCAT
>NW_021322878.1:0-319 GCF_001605985.2 Dendrobium catenatum | reverse complement strand
ATAATAGGTTAGGAGTTGTACCAAATTAAGTTTAATCAACCAAGTTCTAGAACTATGGGTATTACACTAGGTGCCCTCTATTTTTAGAACTCCATCTACCACCTCAATAGTCTCCAAGCCATCTCATATATCTACTTTAAGCTATATCAAATCTGCTAGTGAGATCGTTAATTTCCACATAAATTTTAAGTAATAGTCTTGTAACTAGATCAGATCATCTCTAACTATAATCTTGTGGCCCCCTTAAAAACTTGACTAACACATTATATGAGAAGATGACCATCCTAAAGATGTTTAGGAGTGGTCAACCAAAGATAGT
>NW_021322877.1:0-347 GCF_001605985.2 Dendrobium catenatum | reverse complement strand
ATTGTTGCCTATCGCGGTCGCGCTGCTCGCAGTTCTTGCAGACTGGCTTCGCTTTGCTCATCGTCAGTGCCTCGTTCGCACTCCTCTGTGGATCTGTCGCCTCTATGCTTGGCGACATCCTGTTTCCATGGGATATCTAGGTAAAGTCTATTGCATTGGAATAAGGTTTACGCAGCCACTGACTATGGTCACTTTATCATTGTTCTGAACTTTTATTCAATGCTCATCTTAAAGTTATATTAGTAAAATGGATAAATTATTACACGTCCGTACAAAGGATTCCATATTCCAGCGTTATTTTCATCTGCTGCAAATGTTGAAAAAAATTATAGTATTTATATGTATAA
>NW_021322876.1:0-205 GCF_001605985.2 Dendrobium catenatum | reverse complement strand
TCCTTCATTGTTAATGGGAAAAAGTCCAAATGGATTTATGCTGAAAATGGCTTTAGGCAAGGATGCTCATTATCTCCTTATTTGTACATTTTGTGCTCTCAACTTTTTTCCTTAGCTATGAAGCAAAGAGGTCAAGGTTTGGGTATTCAGATATCACATAGAGATAAAAAGGTTAGTCACTTATTATTTGCTGATGATGTTTTGC
>NW_021322875.1:0-2062 GCF_001605985.2 Dendrobium catenatum | reverse complement strand
CTACTTGTACATACACATTCTCCTCTACACTTATATGTGTTACTTATATGTGTTTCCCGATTGGAATGATACTTGGATTATCTAATTTCTATGAAATTGGTGCTACTTATAAAATTAAGATTGTTAAGACATCATAGTTGTATACACTAGGTACCTTCTTAAAATTGTTCCTACTTAGGGCCATTGAAAATTATTTGTATCATTTAATTAAATAATTCATAAGCATCATCTAAATGTTAAAAAATAAAAAATCCTAGTATTATAGCATCAACAATATACCTTAATAAGCCTACAAACTGGTTATAGAATGTCTAAATAATTAGCCAATCAAATAAGGCATGCTGGGGATATTTCCTTAGTAACTTCTTAATTCCCTCCCAATCTTCATAAATTAATCACTATCTAACTGGGTAAAAGATGTGATGTGGCTCCCAAATTAGGCAGTCTTGGAAGGAGGAATATCTTTTGCTTATATTTTTGTGCTAATTCATTTGAAGTAGTAATTGAGCCTTGGGGTAAAGACTTTAACCATAACATAGCATTACCTTTAAGATAAGAAGGTAATAATTAAAGTTTAATGGCATTATTGAATGTTCTATTATACTTGAAAGTTACACATATATCTAAAAACTATCTATGCGTAGGTCATGGTCCTCCATATGGGATCCCCTAAATTAAGAGTTTTGTGCCATTTGTATGATGGTACATTATTTAAGCTCAAAATTTTTGGCTTGAATTTTGCCATTTGTATGATGGTACATTTAAGATCAAATTTTTGGCTTGAATGATGAGTCTACAAAAGCTTAAGTTAATTCCAACTAGCAAAGGATTAGCATAATCTCTAAGTGGTTTGGGTTGATCTTCTTTATTGAGTTGATTCTCCCTATTTTCTAGATTATTAAAATTTTCAATGTTTTTTTTTTCAATTTTTGGGCAAAATGGATCTACAAATAAATGGTCTTTACTAGGCATATAATAGTTAACACAAATAAAAAGAAAAATTCCACAAAATGAATCAAATGATAACAAAGTGGAAAATAATTTAACAACTACTAATAAGTTTATAACAACTAATTTGAAAAAGAATTTTACAGGTATTACAATAATACAAACAAAAGTAATATTAATCAATGATCATAAACTTAATATTAACTTAGGATAAGGAGTCAATTCCTTGGTAATGGTACCCAAGCCTTAATCCACAAATATGATGGTATGTAAGAGCACATACCATTTGAAGTAATAAAGTGATAAGAAAATATCATTCCCTGTAGTAATCAATTGCGTTCCATACATGTTAAGTACTAATTTTTTTAGATCACATAATTTATCTTAAAAGTTGAATAAATTTGTTTTTATAAACCAAGAAAAAGTAAAACCATAATTCTTTCTAAGGATTTCCTAATTTTATCACAAATCTAAATTTATGTGTGATGTGTAGTTATGTGCAAATAGATTTTGGTCAATAAATATAATTCCCCATCTTTGTCAAACTAATTAAAATTCTAATGAAGTTATGAATAAAGGTACTCTATGTTAATTACTTACTTCATTGCATGCACCATATCTCCTTAATGATTCCAAAACCTTGAAAATTATTATGATTATTTTTTCAAGATTCTATTCAAATTTATCTAATTTTTCCACTATATCTCTACTAAGGATATAGATCATACTAAATTTTAAGTTTGATAATAGCCAAGATGTAACTAAATGAAGATTGATGAAACATAAAATAATTACTTACAATTTAAGAGCATAGACTAAATTTATATTACCACAACAACAACATAAAATAAAAAAAATCAAAATAAGAAATTAGCCACTAAGTTGCATATTCAACAAAATAAAATACAACATTTTCAATTCAAATCAAAACAAAATAATACAAAGTTGAAAATATCAAACATGGGAAATCACTGAGTACGAGTTCTCTCCTCTAAGAGTTTGCTTCTGGTCCTTCTTTCAACTGACAATTCACTTACAAACACACTCACACACTAAAAGAAAGTAGAAAAAAAAGAAAAAAAAAGGAAGAAACCCTCTTAAACTCTCTCCAAAA
>NW_021322874.1:0-501 GCF_001605985.2 Dendrobium catenatum | reverse complement strand
GTCACTATTCATATAGTACAATGCAGGTTCATACAGTACAATCAGTTCAAAACTAGTCCCATCTTGTACGTTGTGAACAGTCGTTGAAAATGAACTATTCAAAATTTATGAACAAATCATATAGTACAATCAAAAGATCGTTTAGTATGATCTATTCAATTTTCTCTATTTATATAGGATAATTTCTAGGATGTCTAAGTTTGTCTCTACTAATCATCCCATACCGCTCAATTTGAATAGTATAGTTAGTTCATTTCAAGTAGGTCAACCAGTATTATATGAATATGATGTAGTATGATTAGTTCAAAAATCATTATTTCGTTTGGTACATCTCTGTGACGTTTAAATTTTTTCTCTTCTAATTGTTTGGTACGATCAATATTGTATTGTATGATTATATATCATTAGTAAACCATAATTTGATTGACTAATGATTGTTTATTTTAGGAAGATTTCAAAATTTTATTCAGTATAATTGAGATTGTATAGTAGAAGTAATTC
>NW_021322873.1:0-243 GCF_001605985.2 Dendrobium catenatum | reverse complement strand
AAATACTGCGATAAATAGGATAATTGATATAACAATATGAAATAAATAATCATTAAATAACCACTTATACTATAATTGTTACAATGACCTATTTATGAAACAATAAATGGCATAGGTACAAAGGGGCTATTTGGTTAGCTTAAGAAAAAAATGCAATGTACAGATAATGCATTTGTATTTAAAACGTTTGAATTATTTGGATAAGTATAAAATAAATGAAAGTTTTTTTTTTTTGGCTTAGAG
>NW_021322872.1:0-690 GCF_001605985.2 Dendrobium catenatum | reverse complement strand
TTTCATGCAATCTTATCAGTATTTTTATCTGAAACAATTTTTTTACAGATTTCTTTTCAAGTTGTTTTCTGTCTGCCTCTGATAATGAGTTTTTATGTTAATTGAGGAGAAGCAGTAGAAATTAATGATAGTAGGATTTCACCTTTTTCTTAAAAGGTGACTATTTAATTTTCGAAAGCAACTTTAACCATTTTGTTAACAGTGATTACTTACGATTTATTTACATTAAATGCAAAGTGCTTACACTTGATTTATTTATTGCCTCTACCTTCAGAAAACCAAAAATTATGGCAGCCGCCTCGTATTAAATAGGAGACATTTAATTTATATTAATATTAATAAGTTATTTTTATTACAGTATATTTTTCGACTTTTAAATTCCCATCATAAAATAAAAAATCCAAAATATTCTTGAATGTCTTTTTGAATTCTTACATATATTTATATATTAAATGAAGATTGTTAATTTTTGTCTCTCAAAAGTTTAAATATTATATTAAAAATTTTAAATTTTTTTAGAATAACCTTTAATCTACCCCATCCATTTACCTATAAATATTATTTTAGGAGGAGGAAAACACAATCTTTTGTGTCGGTCAAAGTTCGAGCTACCTTTGGATTGATAGCTCAGAGATTGTCAGCAGTGATCAAAATCTTATTTCTTGTGCCGATCCTAGCTCTCCAGTGGAT
>NW_021322871.1:0-320 GCF_001605985.2 Dendrobium catenatum | reverse complement strand
ACGGTTGTCTTCTATCCATTGACTTAAGCATTCCTATTTAAAATTAATTTTTCAACTTATTTAATTAATAAGTACCGTTTGATGTTTCACCCTATACAGTATTGATCTAAGATTTTAAAATGAGTGAACTAAACTTCGGGAGAACCATGATTGAAACGTACATGCTTTAACCTTGAGAAAATTTAAGCTCGGATATTTTGATTAAAATATAGGATACAACATTTTATAAAACAAATTGTGAAGTCATTACGAGAAAAATAATTGAACTAAAATGGCTACAAAAAAATAACTTCATTATAATAATTATTGAAAAGCAGTAA
>NW_021322870.1:0-236 GCF_001605985.2 Dendrobium catenatum | reverse complement strand
ATTAATATATCATTTCTCATTGCATCAAAATTTATATTGAAGATTTTGTCTGCATAACAAAATGTGTAGCCTTAAAAACATCTCATATTAGATTTTGTGCTAGATTTTGTAGTAGAGCTTATATACAATGATATCAAGTATCATTTAATATTTGGGTAAATGAAAAAAATAGAAAATGTATATGTTTTTTGTTTGATGCATATCTATACTACTATATAAAAGTGGCTTGGGATTCC
>NW_021322869.1:0-206 GCF_001605985.2 Dendrobium catenatum | reverse complement strand
TTCTGAACTTGATATTTTGGCTTTGCCAGCCCCTTTCCAGTTTTCTCTGGTTGGGTTTTTTCCCACCAAGCGGCCTTCCCTTTAGTCCATTTGTCAGTTTTTCTTTAACTTAAAGTTGAACAGAGATGTTTTGGTTACCCTGCTCGATCATTCGCATGTCCTCATCAAGCTGTCTAATGACCTAGATTATTGTAGGGGTTTTTGTC
>NW_021322868.1:0-217 GCF_001605985.2 Dendrobium catenatum | reverse complement strand
GAGGTACCCTTCCTTCACCAAGAGTTAAAAAAAGGAGCTAGGGTACTCTGCCTTCTTCATGAGGGAGAAAAAGGAGCTGAGATACTCTACCATCTTTATGAGAGAGAGAAAATGGAGGTAAGGTTCTCATCCATCTCAAGGTGGTACAAAAATGAGTCAAGGTTCCCTATTGTCACCGGGAGGGTGACATAGCGTCCGATGCTCTGCAGCATTAGGT
>NW_021322867.1:0-341 GCF_001605985.2 Dendrobium catenatum | reverse complement strand
ATACTTTAAACTATAGGAAAGAGTTATGGAGCATAGGGTGCGGCATGATACTAATGTTTCTCAAAATTAATTTGGATTCATGTCGGGTAGGTCTACTATAAAAGCTATGGATTTATTGATAGGTTTGATTGAAAAGTATAGAGAGAATAAGGAGGATCTACATATGATATTTTTTGATTTAGAGAAAGCATATGATAAAAGTTCAAGAGAAGTGCTATAGATGATATTCTTGTTGTTGATATGTCTAGAGAGGGAGTGATGTGATGCATGCAACGAGTTAGCGAGAGATTATAAAAAAGAAATTATTAAAAGTTAACCAATATAAAAGTATGCATCAAATC
>NW_021322866.1:0-286 GCF_001605985.2 Dendrobium catenatum | reverse complement strand
ACTTAGGCTTAACAACCTAATTACTGGACTCAACATTCACTCCTCCTGTTTGTTATCCTTTGGACAATTATGTTAGGTTTAACAACCAACATGAACTTTCAAGTGGTATGAAAGCCTATTTTCATAAGAAAAGTTTAGACTACCTTTTAAAACATGATTGTGGATACTTTTGGAAACTGAAATAACCTTGAAGGATACTCGATTACTAGACCACTATTATTTGATAACATTCCATTTAATATTTGGAAAACTTGCATTTCTACTTTTCTACAATAACTTGACCATC
>NW_021322865.1:0-237 GCF_001605985.2 Dendrobium catenatum | reverse complement strand
GAGTTATCATTCCAATTGGAATGCAAATGCTGATATGAAAATTCATTTCAAGTGTGAACTTGAAATCTGTGTGAGGCTTAATAGAAATCAATCTATATTAATCATTTCAAATGGAAAGAAAGGATCGATGAGCTTAATCTCAAGTTTATTGCAAAGAACTCTTAAGCATAATTTGATTTCAAGCAGCAAGAAGAGCATGGAGAATATGATTTTTATATCAAAATCATAGCATTAGGA
>NW_021322864.1:0-286 GCF_001605985.2 Dendrobium catenatum | reverse complement strand
GAAGAAGCAAAAGCATCATCAAAATTGAAGAAAAGGTTAGGATAAAAAATATTCTAAAGGATCTTCTAATGTTGTTTATTTTAAATGTAGGAAGCCTGGACATGTGAAAGCTGATTTCCCTACACTTAAGCCTCAGTCAAGCAAGAAAAATGGTGAGGAGAAACCCAAGGTTAGGAAGGACAAAAAGAGATTTCAAAAGGCGTTTTGGGCAGATTCTACATCTGATTCATCGGAGACTGAACCTGAAGTTGAGACAACAAACTTATGCTTAATGTCTAACGATCAT
>NW_021322863.1:0-245 GCF_001605985.2 Dendrobium catenatum | reverse complement strand
TCCCCGGACCACCACCTTAAGGCCCGACGTTCATCCCAGACGTCCTGCCAAAGACCCGACGTCTTGTTTAAGGCTCGACGTTCATCCCCGACGTCCTGCCAAAGACCCGACGTCTTGTTTAAGGCCCGACGTTCATCCCCGACGTCTTGTTCAAGGCCCGACACTCAGTCCCTACATTTTGCCAAAGACCCGACGTCTTGTTCAAGGTCTGACACTCAGTCCCTACTTCCTGCCAAAGACCCGAC
>NW_021322862.1:0-234 GCF_001605985.2 Dendrobium catenatum | reverse complement strand
TCATGTGGGAAGAATTTGAGCAAGTCTTCAGAGAGTGGTATGTTCCTCCATCAGCTAGACAGGCAATGCAAGAAAGTTTTGTGAACCTTAAGCAGGGAGCAAAGACTGTTATACAATATGAAGCAGAATTTACAGCTCTTTCAAGATATGCACCACAGCTCATCAGTACTCCAGAGGAAAAATGCTACAGATTTTTGAAGGGGTTGAGGGATTCTTTGAGACAGCCTTTAATCC
>NW_021322861.1:0-270 GCF_001605985.2 Dendrobium catenatum | reverse complement strand
CAGGTCTTCGCGGAAGATCATCGTCGCGGGAAGGTCCAAGGGAATCCATCAGGTGGTATCAGAGCCTAAGCCGCGGGATGACAGACAAGGGCAAGGAGCCGGTCACGGAAGACTGTCGGAGCCTAGAGGCACTGTGGGCAAACCAGGCGAATATCAACCGGCAGCTGGAGACGCTGACCGCTGATGTTCAACGCCTCTCCATCGATCTACGCCGTGAGTTCAATCTCAACCGGTGTAATATCAGTTTTTGCTCCAGGTTCGTCCGGACGA
>NW_021322860.1:0-1934 GCF_001605985.2 Dendrobium catenatum | reverse complement strand
TGCCTCTAGCATCTCTATAACCAACCTTTCTATTTCAATCATATGGAATTGAGGGTAGCGATAAGCTCGTACACTACTGGGCACCACTCCCTCCTCCAACAAGATGGTATGCTCCTGATCCCTCTACGGTGGAAATCATTGAGGTGGCTGAAACACCTCTTGGAAGTACTGAATAAACGGTTGAATGGAGAGGTGTATGTCTCCTCCCTCCTCCAATCTCACTCCCTCCAAACTGTTCAGCTCCACTAAATACCCTATGCTTGCCAACTGAATGTCATGCACCATAGTTTTAAGAGAAACCAGGGATTTGGAAAGCCCCACATCTCCCTTAATCACTACCTTACTTACATCCACCATCAACTCCATTGTTAATGCTCCCCAATTCGCTTTGGTGTCTCCTAAAGTTTGCAACCACTTAATCCACAGGATGTCGTCTGTGTTCCCAAGCTCTAATGGAAGAAAGTCTTCCCTCACTTGTATCCCCTGGATCATAAATCGCACTCCTCTGCAAATCCCACGGACTTTCTCCACCTTCCACGAGCCCATCATCATTCCATTACAACCTGTGCCCACCATTCTCACTCCCAGTTGTGAGTAACCCCACTTCCAATACAAGGAAGCACCGCTCTACCTTGTAAATCCACCCATACACATCTTCTCCTTCAAATATGGGAAACTTCTACTTCCTCAAGTTCTGGTCTCCACCATTTCCCCTTATTCTTCCATAATTTCCCCTTTCCTAAGCACTAGGTTCCACCCCATGTTTCCCAATATTCCCTTGCTCTGCCATAGGCCAAACCCTCTTCAAAATTTCCCTTCTTTCTTCAAAATCAGCACCCTAGCGGCCATAGTATCACTGATGGTGTTCCCCATATCCACCTCCTCTTTCTTCCCTTTAGACAGGCTCCATATGGGGTCTTCTTCCAACTCCATCCATGATTTTTACCTCATCTTCCTCCCTACAAATTTTACATTTTGTACTTTTTCATTCCATTCTTTTCTCGATAGAAGTTGTCGTATGGTTTTGAATTTCTAACATCTTTTTCATAATGTCCCATAGATCGGCAAGTTTCCCTTCCAAGGATGAAATCCTTTCCACCACCGTCATTTTGATTTGATTCATCTCTCCTTCAAGCCTTTCCTCCAAACCATCCAGTTTTTTTGGCCGCCATCATAATCTGAAGTATGTAGAAACAAAAAATATGGATTTGGAACTCCAAAAAAAGGAATATCAATTTTTTCCAGGCCAAAATTCACCACTAAAATTAGCCTAAAAAGTCCCTCCACCGGCCCCATGACTTGTTATGATGCCAATTTGATAGGAAAAGCTTGAGTTTGCAAGTAATCCTAAGGGAATACTTGAGCTCGCAAGAAGACCTCTCACTAATTGGAATAAAACAATAAGAATAGAGCAAAATCTGGGTGAAATCAGCCCCAAAATTATAGATTAATAAACAAAACAAATCAAAACACACATGAAGCAAGATACAAGTGATCCCCAATTTGAGAGGAGGTTCATCTCTCCCAAATCTATAGACGAGAGGGTCTAGAACCCAAGCACCAAGAAACTCTAATTCCCAATCAATCAAAACATAAAAACTCCCTAACTCCTTCATGCACTTTAAATCAAAATGTTTCCTAATTAATTTTCCCTCCAAAAACTTGAGCCGCCCACCCCTTTCCCTTTTGAAAACTTTTTGTTGGATGGGGCACACATAATAGTTGGAAAAGGGAGGAAAGAGGCGGGCTACTTCCGCCTCCTGTAGAATTGCTGAACCGGTTAGGCCGGTTTAGCCAGTGCAGGCGTAACAGCTTTCCACCAAACTTTTGTACCTTAGATGTAGTCTTCTCACTTAAATACTATAATGATATATCCATACATCAAGATAGATTGTGCAATGCTAACCTAATCTATTAGATCTCATGAAGTCTTC
>NW_021322859.1:0-1443 GCF_001605985.2 Dendrobium catenatum | reverse complement strand
TAGTACTTAGTTAATTATTACATTAATTGAATAAAAGTCAACTTACATCAACTACTACTTTTGTCCATCATTATTATAATAAAGAGCTGATGTTTTATTGAGGATTTTGCATGGGACATTGATTGCACCCACAATCTATGGTGCTTATAGCAACAAGGAAGACGATGACTACAAGATTGATAGGGGCGAAGTGACTATGAGGGAAATGGAATGATGACAGCTTTAATGAACCAACAATGAAGTGTATGATGGTTAAAAATGGAGGCGATACTCTTGTGAGAAATAGATGATGACACACCCAATGATGAAGGATGACATCGGTGATGGAATTACGAGGAAAATGATATATATGACCAGTGAAAATGGAGATCACAATGAAAAAGGGTTCCTAAATAGAAAATGATTGTTATAGGAGCTTATTTAGCTTTAGCTTGAGCGACTTTTTGAGGCACTTTAACTTTGTTTATTTTTCCCTTAAGCATGAAAAAGCTAGAAGTAAGCTTTTCAAGCTTAGTAAAGTTGTTAGACTATTATTTTCTTAACTAGCTTAAGTCGTTCAAACTAGCTCAAGCTAAACTGAGATCCAACCAAAGGGCCCTTGTTGAGATGAGATGGTTTAACTGGAGAAATTCCTCAAGGGTACAATGATATGAGAAAAATATCATAGAGATTCTGATGCAGGACTGTGTATGCTTTAGATGAATGTGATAAGAAATTGCACTTCTTAAATAAGAGCAAATAATAATTAAAACTATTTAGGCCCTAAACGACGATAGAAAACGAATGAGGGGTAACTACGCTTAGGCCAAATTACAAGCTAGGAACATGAACCACTAAATTAATTTAGAAATCCAACAAGATACAAATCAAGTAGCTATTCAATAAAATTACTAATCTAATATTGAGAGAAGCAACATCAAAAGTAAACTCAAATCCTACGTTTACTAAGCGGAGATAGAGAGCGAAGCACGAAACCTTGCAATTAAATCACCACCTACAAGGTTAGCAGATTATGAAGATAAATGAATAGGGAAGAAGTTCACCCTTGTCGAGGTCTGGAAACAATTTGCCACTGAATGTTGGCAAGTTGTTTTTCGACGGCTTCGGAAAGTGTGAAGATGATGTGGTCCACGTATTTTTCAACGGAGTTGTCGGTTTCCAGGTTGAAGTCGAAGAAGGTGGGGTGGAGAATCTTGACGTTCCCTTGCTCGTCGTAAGGGAATCCAGAATCAAGTTCAGGATCGGCCATTCATTGATTTGGAAGGGTTGAGGTGTGGACAATGATCATTGTTGCTTCCCTTGAAGACTCCACTAGAGAGAAAGAAGTTTCTCTCAAGCATGGTTTAAAATTGCGCAATATGAGGCTCGCCTCGAGGCCCGCCTTTGCGCTTCCAGTAAAAAACGCCTCGATGCTTACGCCTCGAGTTTTTTTATGAGGCTTAC
>NW_021322858.1:0-267 GCF_001605985.2 Dendrobium catenatum | reverse complement strand
AGATGTAATTTGTAGTTTTTTGGACTACAAATTAAGGAGTCATCTACCTGTATAGGTTAGGCAAATGAAATAGGCTAGGTTTAGAATCATAAGCCTAAAAAGGATTTCTTTCATTGATCTCAGTCTCAAAATGAAAGAAAGGGAGAACTTAGATTTTTGGCTCTAACCTACAAGATTTTCATATAATGATAGTTGGAATTTTAGAGAATTCCAAGTCATCATTTATGAAAGGAGAAACGTTCATTTGTTAACTTTGTGTTGTTAACG
>NW_021322857.1:0-246 GCF_001605985.2 Dendrobium catenatum | reverse complement strand
ATTTAAGATGTCACTAAGTTTAAGTGTTTCAAGTTTCATGTTAATCGGGGATCTATCATAGAACCTAAAATTTTTCTAAATTTGCTAGACTGGTCCTCAATTATTGTCATTAGGTTGTCGCTATGTTAAGTGGGCTTAAATCAAGTTTAAAACTAACCTTTGGCATTACATATAGAGAAATGCAGTAAACACATAACACACATTGTCCTTATATAATGGAGGGCCTAAGTCATAGGCTGATGGAGG
>NW_021322856.1:0-1338 GCF_001605985.2 Dendrobium catenatum | reverse complement strand
TGCGGACGCGTCTGAGATGAAGTGATCTTTTTGACATTAGCAGAAAATACCGCGGGAGATGGGCTGCTCCGTGCTGATCGACCCAATGGTATCTTTTTTTATTTATTAAAATTAATTTTTTTTTATATTGCTGTTCAAGTAAGGTCGTGTTTTTAACTTTTTATATTGCTCAAATCTTCAACTTTATAGAGAAAAAAAAAATATTTTTTATTATAATAACTCAATACAAATTTTATTATATGAGCTTAAATTTTATTTAAGTAATTTGATATTAATATTATTAATATGTCGTTAAAAAATCATCTTGATCGAACACTAATCTCGATGCAAATATATCTCGAAAATTTCTAAAATTAAGGCTTCATTTGGGACAGATTTATTACTACTTTGTAAAACCGTGTTTTAGTACTAAAACCTTGAAAACAAGAAAAAAAATAGTGGTCTAAGATTATGCCAAGTCAAGCCTAAATTTGAGACCATCCAAACTCTGATTTTAGCAAGCTTATAGTCAAATTGAACATCTCAAGAAGACAAACAAAATGACACCAAATTCAGTTCAATATAAGCCCAGATATGCCCAAATCAAACGGCCAAAATGTATTTAAAAGCTTTAAAATATTAATTAGATGATCAAATGATATCCAAGTATGACATGTTTATAGTCGATTAGCTCGACGAGATGAATCCAACAAGCCCAATATCGTTTAATTCTAATATCATTAAGGCACTTAAATGTTGAACATAATGTTATATAATTGATGGAATTAATATCAACCGTTCAATGGAACATTCTAAGTTTGCCCTATTTATTCTTCATAATTACTAAGCATGTTACTCTAAAAAAAGTATAAATAGACAATTACTTTTCACATGAGGGGAGGAATAAGAGAGGAAAAAACTAAGGAGCTCTCTTGCATTCTATAGCCAGCCCAGCCATCGGATTTTCTTTTGACCACCGACTGTCATATATCACCCGCTGACTATGGTCCTTCAAACCTCCATCCAATTAATAATCATCTAAATTAATAGTCAGCAGGTGATGGATGCTTAGAACCACATTATAAAGTATTGAATATTACCTTCTTATGGAACTTGAAATGTATTATCTTTTTAATTAATATCCTTAGAACCTCCATCCATTATCCATAGATGGCTTGGTAGTATGTTTGACATGGGAATTGCGTTAGGCCTCGGCTTCTGAATTAGGAGTAGACTCTAAACTATAAGGTCAAAATAAAGAGGTAGCAATATTTTAATTTTCCACTATAATGGCGGAGTGGAAAGCATTCTCTAATGTATGCGGGTTAGACATCTCTACTTCATTCATAATATTCATTC
>NW_021322855.1:0-217 GCF_001605985.2 Dendrobium catenatum | reverse complement strand
AAATCTAGTCTTTCTAAATTTAAACCTTGTTTATAACTTGTTATAATTAGAATTTTTAAATTCATGTCTATTCATTTAGACTACATACACGTTAATATTATTATTGCATTTTAGATGTTTATTTATTTTGTATTTCTTTGCTCAAGTGATATTTATGCACTTAGAAAAATTTGAAATTTTAGATTATTGATCTTGGAAAGAATTGGTTTTAATTACT
>NW_021322854.1:0-421 GCF_001605985.2 Dendrobium catenatum | reverse complement strand
AGCGATCTTTTGAGATTGGAGCAAAAGTTGCCCCCCGTCGGGAACTATGTTCCCACAGACGGCGCCAAACTATTGCGTGCTAGAATATACGCGGCGGTAGTGTTTGTAAATTTGCATCCTAGCGTTGTACGAGTATTTAGCACACAAGCAGAAAAGAGAAGTGAACACCAAGGTTTTTACGTGGAAAACCCGAAAAAGAGAAAAAAAACACGGGGTCTCGCCTAGTTGCAAAGTTTCACTAATATTTGTTTGAAGTACAAAGTTTGATACGTCTTACAAATCAAGATGATCAATTTACAATCAGCTTCTCACAAAGTTACAAAGTTCTGCAAATTCCCGGCGTTTCCCGAAAATCCAGCAGAGTTCCGGCGTCTTCGGGCGGCAGGAAGAGCTCCGGCGGTGGTCGAGGAGGAGTTTCTTC
>NW_021322853.1:0-232 GCF_001605985.2 Dendrobium catenatum | reverse complement strand
GAAAATTGTATTGTCAAAAGAAAGCTGTTTCATATTCCTGTTTATTTTATTTTCCAATCATTTAAAGACTTCAACAGCTATATGCATCAATGAGTTCAGTAGGAAAATGAGATGAAATAAGGAGAAATTAGCAAATAGTGATGTTCTTTCTCATCCATCAAATACTGAGGTGTGAAAATATTTTGATCGAATACATGCTTCATTTGCTTCTGAGCCATGCCACATAAAAATT
>NW_021322852.1:0-308 GCF_001605985.2 Dendrobium catenatum | reverse complement strand
GGCCATTCAAAAGTACATTCCGATGTTGGTGGTCATCAATATGTAACTCCGAGAAGACAGCAAGTTTAGGTTCCAAAAAGACCCAAATATCCTCGAGCTCAGAAAGATGATCATGATCAACAAATCTATAAAGGGCTACTTAAATCTCATGTCCAGAAGTTGTCCCCTAATAAGGAGGCTTCTGTTGATGTGATTATGACAAAAAAGGAAAGCTGCCATATCTATAAAGAATCCCCCGACTCTCTAGTCATACATTGGAAACGGCGGTCCCAACTTGGAGAAGATCATGAGTTGGATGAAGAGGATAA
>NW_021322851.1:0-258 GCF_001605985.2 Dendrobium catenatum | reverse complement strand
CCGCCAATCCATTCAGTCCTGCAGCCATTAATAAGTAATTGGAATTTAGGAAAGGAAATGCATCGCATTACCCAAGTAATAAATTGCTCCGGAAATCCCATAAGCTCCATCACGTGTTGAAGAGTGGCCCAATCCATACAATCGTATGCTTGCTCCATATCGACCTTGAGGGCCATCATACCCGACAGCTTAGTCGAGTGCTGAAAGTTTCCAATAATTTCCTGCGCCAGAAGACCATGATTGGAGATCGACCTACCC
>NW_021322850.1:0-293 GCF_001605985.2 Dendrobium catenatum | reverse complement strand
GTACCTATAGGAGCTTTCCCAGGAGCACTGAATAGTACAAAGTTTGTGTTGGAGTTATGTTTGAGCTGTGAGTTTGAGAATTGGTTGTGTATGAGTGGAGTTGTTGAGTTGAGAGTTTGAGTGTTGGTTGTGATTGAGTTATGAGTTTCATAGTTGGTTGTGTTTGAGTTGAATTATTGAGTTGAATTAATTAATGCAAATGTTTTTATTATGCATTTTATTTCATTTTAAAAAGGTTTTATATTGGTTGATTAATTAATTTAATTAATTAAATAAAAGTTTAATTGATTAAT
>NW_021322849.1:0-307 GCF_001605985.2 Dendrobium catenatum | reverse complement strand
CGGTTCTCTGCCGATACTTGGAGAGTGTGAAAAGACGAAGGGTTCTCTGCCCACACTAGGAGAGCGTGAATAGACGAAGGGTCTTCTGCCCACACTAGGAGAGTGTGAATAGACGAAGGGTTCTCTGCCCACACTAGGAGAGCGTGAGTAGACGAAGGGTTCTCTTCCCACACTAGGAGAGTGTGAATAGACGAAGAGTTCTCTGCCCACACTAGGAGAGTGTGAAAAGACGAAGGGTTCTCTGCCTACAGTAGGAGAGTGTAAAAGGACTTACTTTACTGCTTTTTATTTTCCGCATTTTTCTTTT
>NW_021322848.1:0-952 GCF_001605985.2 Dendrobium catenatum | reverse complement strand
GGTTTTCGGGTCGGATCAATTGTTGACAGGTCTAATTATTATGGTGTTCTGAATGAGGTCCTTGACTTGAAATACCCAGGCAAAGATGAGAATTTTGTATGCTTATTTAACTGTCAATGGTATGATCCAGTACAGAATAGAGGCACAAGGGTTCATCCTATGTATGATTTAATAGATGTTAAACATAGTAGAAGATACGGGAAGTTTGATTCATTTGTGTTAGCAAGTCATGCTATTCAAGTTTATTTCAGCAAACATCCCAGTGGTCGTAGAGACAAACAAGATTGGCTAGCTGTCATAAAAATAAAAGCACAGGGAATAATTGATCAACAATATATTGTAGCAACTGCACATCAAGAGGATGAGATGACAAGTTGTAGGCCTGTTGAAATTGAGGAGATGACATATACAACCTCTATATTGAAATGGAGTTAGAAGATGTGAATAGTTCAACTAGTTCAGGCGAAGAAGAGAACGAGGATGAAAGTGAAGATACCCTTGAGAGCGATGAAAATAGTTTTGATGATTCTGATTAGTTTTTGTAATTTAGAATTGTATAATTTTAATGTTTTGTAATATTTTGAATATTACTTTTTGAATTCTAAAAAATAAAATTGTTATTTGCCAGCTTGTATTTTATTAACTGCTTTTTGTAATTCATTAACTGTTTTATTAACTGCTTCTCGTAATTCATAACCTGCTTCATTAACTGTTTTATTAACTGCTTTATTAACTATTTTTCAATGCTTTAGTAATTGTTTTTTTTAATATTGCAGATGGCTTCAGGCAACGATCCTCCTCTTAAATCATTTGCCTCAAAGTTCCGCCGGAAGAAGATTACTGCTAGCAGATCCACACAGGCTGAGGTAGGTGAGGGTCCTTCATTTCCACCAGATCTACCTACACCACCACCGTCACCACCTGCTAGGAGCCAGCAGCATTCACCATAGCA
>NW_021322847.1:0-1319 GCF_001605985.2 Dendrobium catenatum | reverse complement strand
CACTATAGTATTAATAACTAATACAAATATACACCTAGGTAATTAAAGGATCGGGTAGAGGGAGCTTGCGGCTAAGGCAGAGAGGGAGATCGGGAACGGGAGCTCGGGTCGGACGGCTTACAGAGGGAGGTCGGCTAAGGGAGGCGTCGGGCAAGAGGCTTTGGATTCGGCTGGCTTCACGTGAGGAAGGGAGATCGGGTAGAGAGTGGCTTAAGGCAGAGAGGAGGAGGTCGGTCGGTAAGGGAGCGGCTTCGGGTTGCACAGGTAAGGAGAATGATTTCTCTCTCTCTCTCTCTCTCTCTCTCTCTCTCGGCTGGTTTGAAGGGATCGGGAGATGGAGGCGTCGGGTTGGAGCGGGGGAGGAAGATGGGAGGAGGCGGACTTGCGAATGGGAGAGAGCCGAGAGCAGCCAGAAGTGTGGCTGAGGGTTCGGTATTTAACGAAGTCTGGCGTCGTTCGATCGAGGCGTGAGCTACAGGATATTCGGGAAATGATCGTGAAGCGGCGGGATATCCGGGATCTTGGCAGAGCTGGCAGCGATACGAGGTTTCCAGGATTTCTTGCGGGATTCGCGGGATGAGCGGCCAGCATCGTATAACAGGTACATGAAAGTTTGCTTTGTCTTTTGGATAATGCATAGAGGTCAACAAATGCCCCCCAACAAATGTGGTATGCGCTTAAAGCGAATCACGTTTGTTGTAAGCTATTTGACCCTGTGGATCTCTAGATATTTGTTCTACATGTCACACTAGGGCTTTCATTTAGTGGGTCTCCAAAAGTTCGTTCGGATGTTACACTAAGATTTTCTTTTAGTGGATTTCCAAAATTTTATTTGGATGTCACACTACGATTCTCATTTAGTGGATCTCCAAAAATTTGCTTGGATGTCAATCTAAGATTTTCATTTAGTGGATCTCCAAAATTTTGCTTGGATGTCACACTAAGATTTCTTTCTTCATAGATCTCTTGGATGTATCAATAGAAAGTTGAGATATTGATTTCTTTTGGTCTGTGCTTTGTGCTCCGGACATTGATGGAAAATTGTCTGATTTATCTTTATTGACTTGTCAGGTGATTTTTGTTCCTTCGGCCCTATGCTTTCTTGCTTTGACGGGCTTGTTGAAGGAGTAGATGCCGGTGACCTAAATCCTTAGGTTTGTATTAGGACGGTGGCGAAAAGTCATCGGTCCAGAGCTTCGTGCGTAACGGACTTGTTGATGACAGAATCCTCTTAGTTCAGCCCTGAGTTTTGTGTGAACTTTGGGATAGTTTTCTTCGGTCATTTGCTTTGTGCTTTGACGGACTTGTTGAAGAAAAGT
>NW_021322846.1:0-340 GCF_001605985.2 Dendrobium catenatum | reverse complement strand
TGGGATAGAATTTCAAATCTTTAAGTTATCAGTCAACTGAGAAGAAATGATTGATCTCTCTGTTGGAATACAAAGGGATGTCCCCTTAGTCGAGATTACTTTAGGGTCAGGAGTTGACTCCCCCATCTCTATGATGGAGGTTGTTGTCGCCCCTTCGACCACTATGCCCTCTACTCGGGAGGATAAGAACTGAGAACCATCAAAAATGGAAGAATTACCATCTCAACCTGAGATTGGGTCAAGTTCTAACACCCCTATTGCCAGTAAAAATAAGTGGAAGAAATACCTTAAAAGGGTTAAAATGAAGGTTGCAAAGGCCAAAAGGACTGCTGAGGTAGAA
>NW_021322845.1:0-324 GCF_001605985.2 Dendrobium catenatum | reverse complement strand
TGAAATATAGAGAGAAATTACACAGCTTCTGTTGGATGTACTGCTAAATATTAACAAAAAAACTTGTTTGAACTACCAATTGCAAATCTGAAATGTGTTTGTTATTTCTTGATGAAAATGATTTTAATCATGATTAGGGGCACATTTTGTGGATATGAACATGCAATCAAATTTAGGCTCTTTATCAAAATTTCGATGTGTTATAATAATATAAATTTGATTTCCAATTTTTTAATTGTATGCTTTATAATGATACAACTATTGTCAACAAGAGTTAAATAAGGAAGTTTCCTCTTTCGCTCTGGGTTTTAGGGCGATGCCCTA
>NW_021322844.1:0-492 GCF_001605985.2 Dendrobium catenatum | reverse complement strand
CCCTCACAAGATCCTCTCTCTCTCTCTCCCTCCTTTATGTTTTCTCAGGTCAAGACAGCAGCCAAGGATGTTAAAAAATGTTGAATAAAAGCTCTTAAATTGAAGAGCTTCAAAGGAGCTCATTAATTACAAGTTGCCGACTTTATTATCCAGGATGATATGGAAATCATCCTGGCCGATCAGTACAAATCTCATAAGATCGGCCGGAGCATCGCCCTGAATTCAAATAGGATGATTGAAAATTTGCTTGATCATCTCGAACGATCTCACGATCGTTCCGGCCAATCAGTTCAAATCAGAGGAAAATTATCCAGAGCATCACCTTGAATTTGTACTGGCCAATATTTATCATCCAAGAGCAACCAAGGGTTTTTGAATGGATCATCCAGGCCGATCTTGCAATCATCCAGGACGATGTGATCGTATTAATTATCCTTAATTACACCCATGATTGTAGGATCAATTTAGGCATAATTATATAATATCGTCTAG
>NW_021322843.1:0-1550 GCF_001605985.2 Dendrobium catenatum | reverse complement strand
ATAGCCATATTTATAATTTAATTAATTATTTAAGTATTAAACAAATTTAATGACAAGTAATCTACCAATAATTATTATAATCAATAAATTACTAATATTAATTAAATTGATTTAATGAAAATTATACTATTGATTACTCAATTAAATCTAACTTAGGCTAATTTATAATTTGAGAGGCATTTTACTGTCTGCTTTTCATGATATTCTTCTGCTTTGTCCCTTTTCCTCTTCAACATTTCTTTATGCCTGCTTCGGCTTTGCGTATTGTGTGTGCTTAGCATGTCGGGAGCAAGCGAGCTCACTGCTTCACATCCTTCAAAGTCGTCGGATCTAAAGTCACGACGGGAGCTCGCACGCTACATATTGTATATGTAATCATCTCTGCCTCTGCCTTCCTTCAAGACTTTCAAGATGAGAGCTAGCTCGCTCACAAGCTCTATTGCCCATAAATCCGTCGAACAAAGGGATTTAGTAAATCCCGGATTTACATGCGAGATTGGGATTTACGAGGTGCTCTGAATATGTTTGGTAGGATTTACCATAAATCAGGCGTAAATCCAAGTTCAAATCCGATACCAAATATCCCCTAAGCCTTCATTTGAGATGGTTCTTTTATTATTTTATTTTTTTCATATCACAAATATAATTTTTATATGACTGATTTTTAGCTACAAAAAAATTTTTAGTTAAGAAGCTGCTTTCTAAAACAACTTTTAAAAATTTATTTTCTTAAAAAATGTTTAATAAACATTTTTATAAAAAGTTGCAGTCGTCTTAAACAAACACCAATAATTCATTTGGGATAGTTTTATGGTTGCTTTACTTTTCAAATATTAATCATAATTTCATTTGACTATTACTTTTTCAATATTTTTAGAAATTTTTGTGAAAGAAATCTACTTTTCATAGTAAGGATAGTATAATTGAATTCTTCATAGCAATTTCATAACTAATTTTATAAAATATTACAGTCATCTCAAACAAATCCTAAGACTCCTATGTAGAGATTATATACTTCAAATTTAAAAAAATAATGTTCACTTCAGTGCATTACGGTGGTTCGTATGGGTGTGACATTTAATATTCGTTAGTTAGTCATATTGGTATATATTATTTTGTGCAATCATATGCTTATTGATGGATTTGATCGATAAAATAAAATAATTATTAAGTAATAACATCATTAGAAGACAGAAAGCTCTTATTATTTTTAATTAAGAAGATGAGCAATAGATTATAAAATATAGAGTTACAAATCTTTATCCTACTATGTGGGATCGGCTACATGAATCTTTTTTCTTCATTGTATCATGTTAAGAGTCAAATCATCTGAATCTAAAAAGGAAAGATCATTTCTAATATTATCTGACAAATTATTTTTAGGTTTAATATAAGTCAAATCTAATATATCTACTTTTCTAATCGGGTTGTAGCTGCCATTTGATGTGACCAAATCATCTTAAGGCGACTCTATCGGATCTTATCTTCAAAATTAACCTAAATGTTAAAAAAGGTATTTAAATTAAATTAATAATGTATGTTTTATCAAT
>NW_021322842.1:0-467 GCF_001605985.2 Dendrobium catenatum | reverse complement strand
GTTCGTTATTTCCATTAGGACAGTAACGGAATTCATGTTTTTCATTTATATAATAAATATTATACCTTTGCTAATTGAGGGTGGGTTTGAAGCAATGATTAAGTTAGCTTCGCAATGTAATGGAGTTCATGGATTTGAATCATGAATATGCTCCTATAATGCATTGGCAAGATTATGTTGTATTAGACCTTTAGGCCGAACATTGGCAGGAAGTTTCATGAGCTTGATGCACTCTTTTTTAGTTGCATGTATAATCATTTTCTATCATGGTGTGTACCAATTTGTCCATAAATGCTAGTTAGTGTCTAGGCAACCTTCTACCGTGATGGATTTTGACCTTGTGAAAATTCACTGTCGTAGCTTATGATCTTCAATAGTGGAGGTATGCTTTTAAGAAATTAGAAGATCACTTTATTGCTTTCAAAAGTGAACTTATTAAACAACAAACATATATATATATATATATA